>NW_008352439.1:51710-51985 GCF_000622305.1 Nannospalax galili | reverse complement strand
TGTTCATTAAGGATATGGGTCTATAGTTTTCCTTTTTTTGTATCTTTACTTGGCTTTGGTATTAGAGTGATTCTGGCTTCATAGAAGGAATTTGGAGGTTCTCCCCATTACTATTTTTTTTTGAATAAATTAAGTAGTATTGGATGCAGATCTTTTTAAATGTCTGATAGATTTTGCTGTAAATCCTTCTGGTCCTGACTTTTTTAGTTGGGAGGTTTTGTATTACTGTTTCAATTTCTTTATGTGTTATGGGTCTGTTTAAGCTCTTCATCACT
>NW_008352439.1:47468-51272 GCF_000622305.1 Nannospalax galili | reverse complement strand
CACCTATTCATCATTCAGAAGTGTGTTGTTTAATCTCCATGTGTTCATGTGGTGATTAGGGCTTCTTTGGGTGTTGATTGTAAGCTTTATTGCATTATGGTCTGATAGAATGCATGGAATTGTTCAATCTTTTGATATTTGTTGAGGTTTGCTTTTTGCCTCAGTATATGGTCAATTTGGGAGAAATTTCCATGGGGTGCTGAGTAGAATGTATGTCCTTTGGTGCTTGGGTGGAATACTCGGTACATGTCTGTTAAGTCCATTTGATATATAGTACTATTTAATTCAAATGTTTCTCTGTTAACTCTCTGCCCTGTTGACCTATGAAATGAAGACAGTGGGGTATTGAAGTCACCTACTATTAATGAGTTGGGGTTAATCTCATTCTTAAAGTCCTGTAGTATTGTTTTTATGAGGTTAGGTCCACCAGACATTAGTGAATATATGTTCATGATTATAATATCTTCTTGATTCATTGTTCCTTTGATCAAAATGAAGTGGCCCTCTTTGTCTCTTCTGATTAGTTTTAGTTTAAAATCTATTTTGTCTATTAGAATTGCTATGCCTGCTTTTTTCTCAGTGCCATTTACTTGGTATAATTTTTCGATCCTTTCACTTTGAGATAATGTCTGCCCTTGAAAGTGAGATGAGTTTCTTGCAGACAACAAAAAGATGAGTTTTGTTTCTGAATCCATTCACATAGTCTGTGTCTTTTGACTGGGTAGTTCAGTCCATTAATATTTAAAGTTATTAATGAAAGATGGGTATTGAATCCTGTTTACATTCTTGATGTAGCTGTACCTTTGCACAGTTATACCTTCATTGGATTTCTTTCCAATCCCTTGGGTATAATCATTCCTTTCTTCAGCTCTTTGTATTGTTTCCAGAACTCTCTGAAGTGCTGGTTTTGTGGACATGAATTCTGTCAGCCTGTTTATGTCATGGAAGATTTTTCTTTCCCTTTCAACTATAATAGACATTTTGACTGAGTATAGCAATCTGGGTTGGCATCTGTGGTCATTTAAAACTGGGAATCCTTTGGTCCAGGCTCTTCTGGATTTCATAGTTTGCCCTGAAAAGTCAGCTGTGATCCTAATGGGTTTTCATTTCTATGCGACTTGTTATTTCTCTTTTGCAGTTTTCAGTATTTTCTTTTTGTTTTGTACGTTTAGTGTTTTCACTATGATGTGCCATGGAGAGTTACTTTTCTGGTACTGTCTGTTTGGTGGTCTATATGCTTCTTGTATTTGTATGGGCATGTCTTTATTTAATTTTGAGAAATAGTCTTCCACGATTCTGTTGAAGATCTGGTCCATGCCATTATCTTGGGATTCTTCTCCTTCCTGTATGCCTATGATTTGTAAGTTTGGTCTTTTTATGTTGTCACACAATTCCTGCACGTTTTATTCTTGTGATTTCTTAATTTTTTTCATAATCTTTGATTGTATGGTCTAGTTCACCCACTTTATTCTTGTCTTGATACTCCGTTTTCCATTTCATTCATCCTATTGGTGAGGCTTTCTCCTCTCCTTTCTTATTGGCTTACAGAATTTTTTACTTCCTTCTTCATTTCAGCCTGAGTATTCTTCAATATTTATAACTCTTTTCTGAATTCATTCAGAAGATTATCCCTATCTTCCTTCAGTCCTTTGATTTCTGTTTCTTTTTTTTTCTTTTTTTTTTTTAGTGTGTGTCCTTTAAATTCACTGAATTGTTTTATCATGTTTATAATTGTTCTTTTGAGTTCCATTTCCTGCATTATCTCTAGGGTGTTCTCATTGTACTTCTCTAGAGTACTATTTGTATTTGGTGGGGATACATTATTTTGGTTTTTCATGTTATTTTTTCTCTGTCATTTTGACATATGAATTTCTTTTGTAGTTTCTGATTCTTGTGTGAGACTCAAGCCTTCAAGTTTAGGTCTGCTTCTTTTTCTAAACTTTATGCACCTTTGTGCTTTACTTTTGGGGAATGAAATTTATATTGGAATAGCCAGATTGCTTTTGTCTTCAGGAGTTCCCACAGAGGAATAATTCAGGTGAGGGTCAGATGTTTTCATGCTTTCTCCTAAGGTCTGGATCCCTCCAGGAAAGATTTTGGCCTCAGGAATTTGGGGGTTGGACTGGCCTGGGAGCCTGGCCCAGGAAAGATGCTGGTCTAGGGCAGCTGGTGGCCATGCCACCAAGAGATTCAAAGGCAGATGGGGTGGGAAGAGGCCCCAAGGCCTCCTTGGGACTGCACTGAGGATCTGGATTGATCTGGATGTAAATAATCAGGAAGAGAAAAGGTCAGCTCCCAAGTCCTAGAAAGTGGCCTGCAAGTGGTGCAGACTCAGGGAAGCAGAGAGAGGTGAGGGTGGGGCCAGGTCCAGATGCAGTTCTCCTGGGGCCCAGAGAAGGCACTATGTTCATCTGGATGAAAAGGATCAGGGAGCATTATTGGTTCCCCCAGTGTCTGGGGTCCCGAGACAAGGATTGAGGAAGGCCCAAACTTGGAGGAGAGAATGGCAGCAGAGGCGGGAGGGTGAATGAGGCTGGGGGAGTCAAGCCAGGGAGGGTGCAATAGACTTACCCCAGAGAGAGGCCTGCAGCAGTTCCTGGAGGCCCAGGGAAACGGTGGTGAGGGCCTGAAATATTATTTTTTAAAAGGAAAAGAAGCCAGCTGTGGTGGCACGCCCCTATAGTCCTAGCACTTGGGAGGCAGAAGCAGTATATTTCTTGGGTTCCAGGCAAGTTGAAGATACAGAGAGATCTTGTCTCAATAACACAGAAATCAAAAGGAAAATGAATTGACTATCAAATCAAAGCCCATTTATAGTTTTTCAATAATTTCATTAAGGGACTGTTTTCAAGAGAGTGGCATGTCCTTAGTAAGAAAAACGCAGTCTCAGAAAATCGATTCTAAATTTTTATAGTGGTTTCATTTCAAAAGTTGCAGTAATACCATGGAGTGATGGACTAATGTGCCATATGTGAAGTGCAATTGAAACAATCTGTGTTTCTCTGCCACCTGACTGAAACTATGAATTTTCAAAGAAATTTCTATTTATTAAATATTTGCAAAATATTCACAACAATGTTTGAAAACTTATAAGTAACAACATTACTATTAAAGCATTTTATTGCATATACAAATTGCTATGTGTAATATTCATCTAACGTAAATATTCTTGCAAAGATGTTAATTTAAATGTAGTTATACACCACTGACTTCCCTTTCTCACAGTCTTTATAAAGATTATTCCCTATTTCAATCTCTAAAACTTTGTATATTTTCACATTCCTATTTTACTGGAAATATATTTTTTCAAATATCAAATATTTATAAAATTCATTTAAAAGAGATAAATAATGCTGAATGTGTCACCATATTTAGGAAATATTTAAAATCATCCTGTGGCAAATGGAATATACATTTTATATGTTTGCTTTATTATCTTCCTTAAATTCTTTTAAAACTGTGTTTAATTCTTAGCAGACAATAGACATTAAAAATTCTCAGCAATTAGCAGGGCATGGTGACACACACCATTAATTCCAGCACTGCAGAGGTAAATGCAGGCAGATCTCTGTGAGATTGATACCACCCTGGTCTACACAAAAACATCAGTGCAAGCTGGGACTACAGAGAGACCATGTCTCAAAAAACACCAAAAATAAAGAAGTTAAAAAAATAAAAAATTGTAAATATTTAACATTTTAATTCAAAGAAATGAAATTTTATAGAAATTCATTAAATTATTTACACATATTCCAATTATTCACAGGTATTAATGATTACCTATAATTAATGGCTATGAACATG
>NW_008352439.1:45805-47364 GCF_000622305.1 Nannospalax galili | reverse complement strand
GAACATGTCTTCACATTTCATCATAAATATAAAATAAAATTTATCATAAATTGAAGAATAAGTGGAAAAACATGTGTGTATGTTTCATTATAAGAAACATAAGTATATAACTTTCATCCCAAAAGACTCCTTCTGACTTCTATACTGACATAGAATTTCACATGATTTTTCATAAGCAGGAACTTCTTTACAGGCAGCTTTTGGGCTCTGTATGTTGCAACATGTGGCCTTCTACATAGTACTCTGCAGCATCTTCAAGATTTTTTAATAGTTTTTCAACAAAGAAGTCTAATAACATGCAAATGTGTTGGTATACTAGTTCTAAAAATTTCAAAATATTAATGTTCAACTTAAGGGAGAAATGTAGACTCTAAGATGGTAAGAAGTTTACGTATTTCTGCAGGGTTCAAAATGTCACTAATTAGTATTTTAAATGGAGATTTGATGTTGAAATATATAATGAATAAGAAAATTTTAAAGTAATGCTCATTAATTTTCAAAGGGATTTCTTAGATACTTCATGAAAACACTGCAATACAATGAGGCAGTGCAAGCCCTACATCCCACTTACTGATAGAGAGAGGAAAGCACTTATATGAGAATGTTTAATATTTCAAATGTTTAAGAGTATTTAAGAGTCATTTATTTTATCTCCATTTCTTTTTATGATATTAAAAATTTTGTTGGGTGTATTTTCAACTATGTAATATGTTATTTTGAAAAATTTCACATATTTTCTTAGCTTTCATCTAATGAGCATTTAACACAGATTTGGTGTGAGATTTTTTTTAATCAAAAGTTTTCAAATACAAATATTTCAAGGGTTTTCAGATATCAAAGTTGGTTTATACAAAATGATACTGTTTTCACTTATAAAAATTGGGTTAGACTTATGCTAAGTTTTATGCAACAAATGTTATTGTGACTTGCTTTCGAGTATTCATTATCTCAAGTTTCCTGTGAAGTTGATGAACTATACCTGAAAATGATAGTTGTTGCATTGATAAATACACTTTCCAGGTTTTTAAATGCATATCTGTCTTTTCTGAAAGGGCTTCTATTTTTTTCTTTTACTCATACATAATGCAGTATTGATTTTTTTTAAAATTTATCTGTTGGTGTTTTTGACATGGAGACTCTCAGTATAGATTCAGGCTGTAAATCTGAACAAACTTTCACACTGAACTTGTGAGTTACCTACTTCTGCCTCCTGAGTGCTGAAAGTACAAGTGTAAGGCACTGCTCCTTGGCCTATTCTGCAGGTCTCAGAATGTAGAAACTGAGATAATTTCTTAAAACCTTCCATCCTTCCCACTTATCTCCAGTCCTGTAGTCTGTCTTGTTATGTCTATGTTGCTCACCTTCATTTTCTCTTTACTTGCATCCCTCTTCAAATACCATAGAGATATGTATAACACCTAAATACACATAAGCTAATTCATAGAACAGGAATGTGTATCATATGCAGATACACATTTGTAATAATTACATATAATCACAGCAATGTTTTAAATACTCCACATGTTAAATTATTCTGAATATTCTGAAAACCACCTAAT
>NW_008352439.1:44670-45740 GCF_000622305.1 Nannospalax galili | reverse complement strand
GGCTTGATTTTTTTCAAACA
Organism: Nannospalax galili; assembly: GCF_000622305.1. NCBI lineage: Eukaryota > Metazoa > Chordata > Mammalia > Rodentia > Spalacidae > Nannospalax > Nannospalax galili. The sequence continues at coordinate 45,720 of NW_008352439.1, read as the reverse complement.
TACAGGATATTTTTAGAAAATAGAAATAAATAGCACCAAGGGAATATTAGTCACTCATCTATTATTTTATGATTACTATTTCATTCATTTTCTTTTTCAGTCAACTGGAAGTTTAATACTACGGCTGATTACCAGGGTGACAGAATTTCTTCCTGAGATTTTTTGTGAGGCATGGGAGCTCAGGCTCCTGCTCAGCATGCTCTTCCTGTTGATCTACTTGGGCAGCTTGCTAGGGAACCTAAACGTCATCATGATTACCACCATTGACCAGGACCTCCACACATCCATGTACTTTTTCCTCAGGAATATGTTCATCTTAGGCATGTGCTATGTTTCTGTCATGATCCTCAATGCCTATGTCATCTCCCTCACTGAAAACATGGATATTTTCTGTCTGGGTGTGCTGTCCAGATCTATTTGGTCTTCTTTTGTACATATATGGAAATTCTCTTACTCACTGTGATAGCCCAGGTTCGCTATGTGGCCACATACCAGCCCCTCCTCTATCCTGTCATCATGAACCATCAATTCTGTGTTCAGATCACTCTGGCTTCCCTTCTCCTTAGTCTTGTCATAGCAGGTTCACATAGAGTGGAATCATTCTGACTGTCCTGTCACTCTAACATGGTCCTTCAGTTCTGTGATGTCCCCTCTCTGCTGAGGCTTTCCTGCTCAGGCACCTTTAAAAACAAACTCTTAACTCTTCTAACTGGCATCAACATTAGTGGTAGCTGCTTTATTTCCATTATTGTATCATATGTTCACATATTTTCTACTGTGTTGAAGTTTCCTCTGAAAGAAGAGAGAAAGAAGGCCTTTTCACCATTGTCCTTCACATTATTGTGGTGTCTCTTTTCCTTATCTCTGGTGACTACGTGTATCTAAGACCTGCAGTCATTACAAAAGTGATTCATGACATGATTCTATCTGTACTTTATGTAACTATTCCACCATTCTTAAATCGATTATCTATAGTCTTAGAAACAAACAGATAAACGAAGCTGTGAGTAATGTTAAGAATATTTAAATTAGGAAAATTTAAAAAATCTT
>NW_008352439.1:40837-43863 GCF_000622305.1 Nannospalax galili | reverse complement strand
GGGGTGCGCCTTTAAAAAAAAAAAAAAAAAAAAGAGTGCTTTCATTTTTTTTTTTTTTTAAATTACGTATTGTGGAAAGGTAAAGGGCTTGCCCCAATGTTTGTTTAGTGAGTGATAACCTGCTTTAAAACAATTATTTATTATTTATTTATTCATTTATTCATTTATTATTATTATTTTTTTTTAGTTTATGTGTGTTCTTAAGTCTATATATGTACATTATGTAAACTCAGAAGCCCATGGATGTTAGAAGGAAGTGTGAGATTCCCTGTATCTTGAGTTGCAGGTTATTGCAAGATGTCATGTGGGTACTGGTGACTGAACCTAGGTCCTTGTTGCACTAAATTTTCCTCTTCCCCCTTCTTGGGAGACTTACAAGTGTGCCCTCTGCGGTCCTAGGACTGAAAAAACTGACAGAGTACCTTCTATCTGTGTATTGCATTGTTTATGACATCTGGGAGGGGGTGACTTATAAAGGCGTAAATATTCATAGGCTTTTGCTTTCCCATATTTAAAATCAGTGTATCATCAGTGTGTCCTGCCCACAGCCTCCACCAGCTTCTTTGTGCTGTCTCACGTTCAGTTTGTAGATCTCTTTCCAAAAGTGGCAAAGGCTCTTCACCTTTTCCCAGTGTGCTCAGTGTCTTTCAGTGTAGGTCTCTAGGCCTGCCCCTGTTCAGTTCTAGCTTTTTGGAGGGTGCCTACCCAACACTCTACCACTTTATCCAGCTCTCAAAATATTTCGGCCAATCTTCTGCAAGGGTCACTGAGTATTGGAGGGGGTTGACAGATGTAGGACCAGCTCTCTTGCAGCATGGCATGTATTGACCCCCTGGGCCCTGTCATTCATCTTCAAGACATCGCCATTGATCCATCTCAGTGGTGACTCCCCTACTAGAAAGACAAATTGAAGGAAGTAGACACATCTAAAGAAACAGAGATATAAACACAAATGCCTGGAAGATATCCCACCAGGTGTACAATATTCATCAAACAGTATACAAGCAGCAGCTTCCTCACTGGGGCCTACCGCCTTCCCTGACACAAGGACTTGGTCTGGACTTCAGCACAAGATATGTGTTCCACCCATAGGAGCAGGTCTTATCCAATTAGAAATCTGTCAGTTGTACATGCTTGGCATGTCATATCTGTGCAGCACGCAGTGTCCATCACATTGGATCCTTTTGCCCCAACCATCTGTACTGCACCAACTGGCACTAAGAAAGACATCCTACCAGTGCCATGGAGTTTTCAGCTTAGTCTCAGCTCCATCTCTCCTTCTCCCTCACTCACATCAAGCTGTGTCTTCGCAAACATGGCCTAATCAATCATTTCTACTGTAAAATCAACATTAGTAGCAATAGCCTTGGCTAATTTGAGGACCTTTAGTACCTCTCTGGCCAACAGCTCATAAGGGGGCACCCCACTTGCCTGAATTATGAAGTTATCTTTCAGACGTTTTACCTCCTATAAAGTTATTAATAAATTTTCCAAAATTATTGTCAGAGAAATGATACAGTTTTCCAAAATACTGATTGCTGGGAAAAAATAGAGGAAGTTTAGTATGTAAAAATATCATGTCACTTTCACAAAAATTCAATATTTGGAATTAAAAGAATGAAACTGATAATAAAGTATACATGAATTATATGTGTTTTGCCAGGGGGTTCAAACCAGCTACCCCAGTGAGGTGAGGATTGGAGATGAGTAAGCACACCATTTGCTAGACCACGCTGTTCCCATTACCTGGGGACACTCAGACGCAATGGGGAGTCTTAGTCAGGCAGAGACTCATTTATTGCAAGTGTCACAAAGCTTATAAAGGCACCTGGAACTCCCCCCTCTCCACCCAAGGGTGTATCTTAAGGATGGTCACATGCTGATCATGCACTCCTCAGCAGTGCAGAAGTATTCTTCAGACTTTCAAAGCAAGCCAGGCAGTGCCCCCAGTAACTTCCTTTGGGACCTCTGCAAGGTGGGGCCTTTAGGTCCCCACATATCCCCCTTTTTATTTTTATTTTAAGGCCAGACTGACTTTCTTTCTTGGGTTACCCACCTCATAGGCGGCTCCCTGAAGAGAGAGTGCTATCTCTTTCCTCTAATCTTATGCATTTTGTCTGTCTTAGGTTGTGTCACCTCTGATCAAGCCTTGCCCATCATTGGATCATGCACCTGGCCATGTGCATGTCCTGCCTTAGGAGTACTTGTCATGGGACATCTTACCCGTCTTTGGCTAAAAATGGGTCATGATTAAGGGCAGCCACGTGGGTAATGCCAGCCTGTGACAGTTTTAGTCTCTGCCTAATTCAGTTAGCCAATGTGGGCAACCGGAGGGGATCCTGGGAGAGTCCCTAATCATGACGAGGTGGGCCGTGGCAGTTCCAAGGGTCCTCTGTCCTTGAATTATCTGGTAAAGACACTTAAAGATAAGCATTATCAACAGAAACAAAGCAAGTCATGGAGTAGGACAAGTTGAAATACTTCTGATCCCATGTACCTTTTAGCCAATCAGCCAGTTGTCTGAAAGGCAAAGAGGCTGATGGCAATGAAGCCAAGGAACTGGGTCCTTCACCTCAGATGGTAAATAAAGAGAAGAATTTTGTCTCATGAACTATTGTCCATGGACCGCCATGCTGGTCATTTGGATCCTGGCCTACCCACTTAAGGTTTTTCGCAGGCACCCATATGGGGTTTGAATCTCCTCTAGGGTAGACACACCCAAAGCCTTGACCCATGGTTAAGAATGGATCTGGTCCTTTCCATTGCCTGGTGGGTGATGGGTTCTTTCCATCTTACCTGGACCTCAGGTCCCTGCTCCTTTCCTCCCCAATGCTTCTGAAACCGGGATTCCAACTGATTTTTTTTGAAAATTAAGAACATTAATAGTGAATAAGGCCATACCCAACTGTTGGTGGGGGCTTATTCCCCCTTTTTGTTTTTGTAATTGAACTTTTAGGTTTTGATGGTTGTGTTCTACAATGGCTTGACCTTGGGGATTGTAGGGAAGTCCTGTATTGTTTTTAATT
>NW_008352439.1:37227-40540 GCF_000622305.1 Nannospalax galili | reverse complement strand
TAGCTATGTCAGGGTTACGGTGGGCTTGACAGCCAGTTGTGGTTTTAAAGGACTTACTCCTTCCAAAGAGAGTATGGTTCCCAGAATTTTAAAGGGAGTAATAGTCTGTATTTTATCAGCGGATACATGGAGTCCGCCTGTCTGTAGACATTTCTGAGTAACCTTATATATATATAAACTCTTCTAATTGTTGGGGGCTTGGCGCTCCCAAGATTATATCATTCATATAAATGTACACAGTGGCATGTGGCAGCAAGTGAGCAGGCCCCAAAAGGGTCTTCACATAGCTTTGACAGAATGCTGGGCTATTGGCCATACCTTGGGGTAAAACAGTCCATTCATACCTCTCATCAGATGTTTTAAAGTTGGTGGAAGGTACAGAGAAAGCAAATTTTTCACAATCCTGGGGTTGTAGAAGGATAGAGAAAAAAACAATCTTTAATGTCTATGACTATAAGAAATAAAACTGAGGAAATAGCAGGGATCCAAGGCAGCCCCCTTAAGGGTGTACCCACTAGGGTCATTCTAGCATTGACTTTACACAAATCTTGCAACATTCTCCATTTTCCAGAGGCTTTCTTAATAACAAAGACAGGTGTGTTCCATGGACTTACAGAAGGCCAGATGTGGCCCAACTGTAATTATTCCTGCACAATTTCATTTAAAGCCTGTAGCTTTGTCTAAGGTAATGGCCACTGCTCCAACCATACTGGCACCCCAGGGGACCAGGGGCAGTGGCCCTTAGAATTGGGGGTGAACCCGATTCTTTTTCTTTGGGTCCCCCCTGTAATTGATATGGCGAGACAACCCTTGAGTTGGTGACTCAGGAAGCCTATCAGACTCTTCAAGATCCAAAAGATCATCATAAAAGGCCTTGCTATCAGTGGTTATGCAGGCCTGTGCATCCCCCAAAATATCTTGTCCTATAAGATTGGTGGATAACCCTGCCGCCACCAGGGTTGCACCTCCCCTTTAGCTCCATCTGTATCCTGCCAGGTGAGCCATTCTCGAGTCTCCTCTGATGGGGTGTATCCTCCCACACCTAGGATTAGGAGCCCAGAAACTAGGTGCCATAATGATGGGACTTCCTACTTTCTAAGAATGGTTCTATCAGCCCTCTTGTCCACTAGGCAGCGAAACCTCCGGCCACCTATTTCAAGATCGATCTTGGGCATTACACCAGGGATAATAGGGACTGTCCAACTCACCATAGGTTTTCCTCCTCTCCTGATCACTCCCCGAGGGCATTGTAAATGTAGCCGATAATGGGGAAGTCCTCCTTTTGTCAATAGGGCTGGAAGCTGCCCCCCACTTAGTTTAAAGGCTTTCTTTCAATATGAAATCTGGATTTACATTCCTTTTGCCAATGGAGCCCTTTGAGACACCAGGGACAAGGCATAGATGGGGGTCTTTTTGATACCCCACCTCCAGGCTTAGGCCAGTTCTCTCACTGAGGGCAATTTCTTTTAATATGGCCAGTCTGGCCAAAGCCAAAACATGGACCTTCTATCCCTCTAGGCCCCATTGTAACCTGCTGACCCAAATTAAGTGAATTAAATGCCTGGGGTAAGGCATGGGTCAGAGCCTCTGTTTGCATCTGTAAGACAGCAGCCATGGCTTTGGTTTGGCCCTCTGGATTCCCTCCTCCTTAGAGGCAATTATCCATTTTACCATGGGCCTGTCCTTAAGGCCAGCATAGGCTATCTTCTGATCATTCCTTAGAGGCAATTATCCATTTTACCATGGGCCTGTCCTTAAGGCCAGCATCCATTCTGATCAGCATCCATTCCATCCCATACCAACAGTTTAGTGAATTGCTCCCTCAGCCCTGGATTTGGCGGGTACTGCTTGCTGCCAGCAGGGCTGTAGCACTTGGAACCAACAGTTTAGTGAATTGCTCCCTCAGCCCTGGATTTGGCGGGTACTGCTGCCAGCAGGGCTGTAGCACTTGGGGGCATGGTGGTTCCCTGGCCACCCACAGAACTGAAGGGGCAGGGCTCCTCCTCAAGCTATCTTCCCCTGGGGCCTTTTTTTTTTAAAAGCGCCTGGTGGCCTCAGCCACTGGTCGCTGGCCAGGGGGGTGGGGTCTCCGCTGGGCTTTCCCACAAGCCCCTGACTCCCGCCAGTCACTGGCCTGGGGGCAGCCCATGCACATGGTTAGTTCAAGGAGGGTGGGGTGGGTGGCTTTCGCCACTGACCCCATACCCTCTGCTCTGCCCTGCCCTTCTGCCCAGGAGGCTCTAAAGCTAACCAGGGCACGCCGGATGTGCAGTTTGTTACTTTGGCTGCTTTTGTGTTCAATTCTGTTGCATCTCTGCCTTCTTCCTCAAACTCTTCCCATGATTCCCATGTATCCCCAGAAAAAAACATTAGCCCCAAATAGCCAGGGAGTCAAATGAATCACCTCTGCCCAAACCTTTTGCGCTACAGGATCTGACAAATCTAATCCCCTGCTTTTAAACATATCTCTCAGTGCTTTAAGCACTGGGTCTTGAAACTTAAAAATTGCGTTGCCCATTTTTAGGGTCTTGCTCACCCCGAACCTCCTCAGTTGGCCCCAATCCGTTTTTGCTTCTTTCTTACTTCTTTCTTTTCTTCTTTTTCTTTTCTTCTTTTCACCTTCCTTCGAGTGCCACATTGAGCACCAGATGCCGGGGGTTTGAACCGGTGACCCCTGGCGAGGTGAGGATTGGGGATGAGTAAGCACACCATTCGCCAGCCCACGCCACCCCCATTACCTGGGGACACTCAGACGCAACAGGGAGTGTTAGGCAGAGACTCTTTTATTGCAAGTGTCACAAAGCTATAAAAGCACCTGGAACTCCCCCCTCCCCGACTGAAGGTGTATCTTAAGGATGGTCACATGCTGTTCATGCACTCCTCAGCAGTGTGGAAGTATTTTTCAGACTTTGAAAGCTAGCCAGGCTGTGCCCCCAGTAACTTCCTTTCAGACCTATGCAAGATGGGGCCTTCAGGCAAAGGGTCCCTCCTTGCCCTGCTGCATCTGTTGGTTCCCTGTGTCAGACAGGCCCTGGTTCTGTCTCCTGCCCCTTGCCATATCTTCCGCTTTTCCATTGACTGTACTTGGCTGCTGGGGGATGGCCTGGTGGGAAAACTGCTTCCTTCCCTAGCATAGCCTTTCTCAGTAGAGAAATGTAACTTATTTAATCTTTGGGGATCCTTAACCTCCCCTGTACAGTTTTTATCCTCTCAATACCTTTTGGGAACTGTACTTCAGGCTTTAAAACCTTCCAGAAACTCCTTAGTACTGAATTTGTTTTGTTAAAAAGTTTTTCTTTAGAAACTTGGGTTC
>NW_008352439.1:28410-37195 GCF_000622305.1 Nannospalax galili | reverse complement strand
TGAACACAGTCCTATATGGCACAGCAAACTCTGCATCATATGTTGCCTTCCTTTTGTGTAGTTCTATCAATAATGCCTGTCCCCCTTCTATGATCCTGCAGTCCCTGTGAATCATGGGAATCTCTACTGGTGATGACCACGTATTTTTAATACTTTAATGTTTTGCACAATCCGTTCCGACAGGCATGGCTAACCCCTGTATTGGCATATGTTAAACAGCCTATGTCTCAAGGACAGATGGGAGGTTATATAACTCACCTGTGATGCTTCTTAAGGACCCAAATTGATATTATTTGCTCCCGTATCCCATACCTTTATGAGCCACATGGTGAGGGGTTTTTTAATTGCTTGTTTGAAATTCTTTCCCAATCACTACATTTTGAGTGTGGAGTATCTTCTCCTAGCTACAGTACTGTTAACTATTTCCTTTTTTTCTGCATTAAAAGTTGTATCTGAGAAGCAGCTTTAACTACTTTCATTTTTAGGTCATCTCTTTTCTCATTAGTATGGCTCTTTTTCCCCCAGGGTCCTTTGACTCATGGTCCCATAATTTTAAGCAAGTAAAAAATCTCCTTTTTTCCCCTCTCTTAAACTCTGCAGCTGAGACTGAATTGGCCAGTAACTCCTTAGTCTTTTCAGCATCCACTGTGGCCATTGCCTTTGAATTGGACAAATCTTTAATCATGCACAAAAGTGGCCAGCCAATCTCTCTGGATTCCCCTCTCTCATCCAAGGCTTGTAATTTTTTTTCTAGGCTCGCCACAATCCTTTAAAAATTTTCAGACACAAGTGGTGGCAGCAGCCCTCATTTCTCAAGCAATTCAGCTCCTTTTCCTCATTCACCAGATGACAGCAACAAGGATCATTCCCCCTTTGAGTCTGCCCTCATCTGTGTTGCCCACATCATTTTAGTTACACATTTCATGACCCACTGTGTAACCCATGTGACCGCTGCTAACCCCATGGCATTACTGAAGCTTCTGCTGTATATTGATTCCAGTGTAATCCTGCCTGCTGAGCCACTTTGTTGCACCAAATTTTGCCCTCCCCCCTCCTTCAGAGACCTGTGAGTGCACAACCTCTGAGGTTCTATGGCTGACAAACCAAGAGAATCTCTTCTATTTGAGTTTTGCATAGTTTATAATTTTGCCCTCCCCCCTCCTTCAGAGACCTGTGAGTGCACAACCTCTGAGGTCCTATGGCTGACAAACCAAGAGAATCTCTTCTATTTGAGTTTTTCATAGTTTATAGCATTAAGGAGGGGGTGATTTATAAAGGCATGAATTCTCATAGGCTTTTTCTTTAGCACATTTGAAACACTTGCACGGTCAGCATTTCTTGCCCATGGTCTCCAGAAGATTTTTGACACTGCCTTTACCACAATTTGGGGCTCTGTTTCCAAAAATGGTGATGGCTCTTCACATTTTTCCTAGTGTGCTCAGCATCTCTCAGCATAGTTCTCTAGACCCAACCCTGTTCAATTCTAGCTTTTTGGAGGATGCCTACCCAACAGTCCTCTTCAAAAGCAGTGCGTGCTCTTATCCACTAAGCATTCGGTCCACTACCAAATATCATTCTGTTTGAGGGAAAGGGCCCTTAGCTTTGGTTGACAACATCATTTTATAAAATCATCTTAGGAACGTTGTATTTACCTGAGTTTCTGATCCATGGCGGTATCATAAGTATGCACTGTTTCTGGGGATAATTCAGCATGGAGATGCTTCAGGATCTCAGCTGAATGTGGTACACACAGAAGTGGACGTGGTATGCCCACTGAGTATTCACTCTCATAATGGAAGTGGTGACAGCAGGAAGGCACTCTGAAAATGCCACAGCAATGGTGGTGTGTTCAGAACTTGTGTTTTCTGGAGGTAGTGTCACAGGCCAATATCTGTGTGCTCACAGAGGAATAGGAAATAGGGTTTAATTTTCAGATCTTATTCAGAATATGCTTTGTAATGATCTCACACACAGCGTGGTGTCAAATTTAATGCATATGGGGAACTATGACATTGTCCAACATCGAGTGCCCACAGTATTGGTAATGTAACATCCACAGAGAGTACTAACAGTGAAATAGACATTATAGCTACCCTTATTCCAAGTCCTTGTGAAAGCCTACCTGCAGCTAATCATGGGATAGGAGGAACAGCAAAGAAACATGGAATTCTTTTGCCTCACCCACTGTAACCTGTAAATGTGGCTAAACCTGCTTATATTCACCTACATGTGGAAAAAAATTGGCAATAGTGAACCTCATTTTCACTGTTGTTAGACTGAGTGCTGATGTCTGCCTATATTTGACTCTGTACTGTAGGTTGGAGCAAATTAGTACCACATAGTCTCTACGGTATTTAAAATATTCTTATTGATACTTAGAGAATTTTACACAGTGGATTTTGGTCATATTCCACATCCCTTCCCCCTCTTCATCCACACCATACTAATGCCTGACTTCATATCCTTTATTATATTATAATTTCAAAGGCATATCAAATCTAATTTGTGTTCACCAAATATCCTTCAGCGTCAGCCCATCCCCTGGAGCATTATCAAAATAATGGCCATCACACCCTTAAGTAAAATTGACTCTCCCTCTCCCATCATCTATCACTTGTCAATAATTCCTCAGCTAAGGCTGGGGCTTCATATCTACCTACATGCTGGTACTTTGGCTTAGACATGCACACATTTTTTGCATGGTGTCCACAAGTGCTGTACGATTATTTGAACAACTGTCATATTGGGTCCAGAAAACAATGTCCTTGTATTCACCTTACAATCATTCAACTCCCTCTTCTGCAATGATCCCTAAGCCTTGAGTGGGAAGGGTAGATCAGGGAACTACCCAATCTCTTATGCTCTACAAATTGGCCACTTGTAGAACTCTGTGTTAACCAACATCTGCTTTAAGAAGTAGCTTCTCTAGTCTGAGTGAGAGACACAGTAATTTATGGGTATAACAGTAAGTCATGAGGATTTCATCTAATACTATGCCCGCTTATCAAAATAATGGTTGTAATTATCCCCTATTATCTAGCCACAAATCCTTGGCCCTGACAGCAGTTTGTATGACTTGGGATTGATAACAGTTGTTGTGGGCTCCATCTTATAAAAATCTCAAAGGGTTTGGTCATTATGTCACACCCTAAACCTTTCCATATGTCTTCCTTTACCCAGCCTTCCAATTCAGCCCCAATTTGACCATTCATATACTATTAAGCCCCTTTACACTTTTTTATTTATTTTTAAATTTTTTGCTGAATATTTGTGTATTAAATACAGAACATCTCAATAAGTCATAGTCATTTTATACCCTTTTCCCCACTGGCACACTTCCATAGGCCTCCACTAATGAAATTCATACATTATATCATTTGTGGTAAGGCCTATTGGGTTAGTTAGTTTCCCCTCAAATTCTTCATTGCAAATTCATCTACTGAGGTCTCGTCAGCCTATCTATAGTCCCTCAGTTTAGGAAGATCAGCTCTTCCTCACAAAGCAGTAATCAGTTGCCAATATTTCTTCAGGTACGATTGGGATCTGCTGTCCATTTCCCCAGTTCTATGCTAGATTTTGGTCTGCTTAAGATTGTGTAGGTCTTGTACATGCTGAAACCATTGCTGTAGGTTCAAATAAACAGAGTCCTAAGAATTTGTATGACTCCATTTCCATATGGTCATGCACCTCTCCCCTGGCACTTACAATCTTTCTGCCCCCTTTTTCACAATGGTCCCTGAGTCCTGGGTGAGTGAAGTTTAATATAAGACTTCTGCTCAAGGACCAGGAATTTGCACTCTTAGTCTCTATGTTTTGACCATTTGTGGCCTTTTGTGTTCCTAGACCTCAGTTGCATGAGGTAACTCATTAATGAGAATTGAGATATTCATCTGTGTCCTCTGTACCCTTTTTTTCTATACTCCATGATCCAGGTGTAGAGGCTTCATTGTAAATGTGCCACTTAATCTTGAGAAATTCACAGAAAATATCTGTGTGTGACCAGTTGTGGTACTCTGTTATAGCCTCCATCTGTTGCAAAAGGAGCTTGTTTGATGAATTGTGACTGGGATATTTGTCTGCATACATAGGATACATATTTTGCACATTACAAAAATTATATCACTCTATGGATATGGCAGTCTTAGGGTTTCCTTTAAGATCTGGGGCCTCTCCAAACATATAAATTTGGCAATGCTTACAGTAGCACATAAGAGTTTCCTTCCACTGAGTGGACTTCTAGTCCAATTTAGGTAGCTGTTGTTTTCCCCAAAATAAAAGTGCCATTACTGCACCAAAGTCATTTGCTGTGCAGGTCATTGATGTGGTTATTTGGTCTGGAAGTTCATGTTGAACCACTGATTTATGTCCTCTCTTATCACCTTGTATAGTACTAGCCAAAGCTATGAAAGCTAGCCCTCAGAGAAGTGGCTTCCAAATCATTTCCAGCTCCATTGCTCCATATCCTGTGTCTGATGTATTTTCTGTCTTCAGCAGTAGGTTTTACCTTCAAGTCCTGGGAGGCAATCAAGTTATGTGTAATTTGGGGATTCTCTTTGAAAAATTTGGCCAAAACTTAAAATTTTCTTCTGTGTGGCATTGTTTCTTGTTTTATAGACTTTAGCTCCACACATGGACACATGTAGAGATATTATGCATGTAATTTGTAATTGGGGATTCTCTTTGAAAAATTTGGCCAAAACTTAAAATTTTCTTCTGTGTGGTGTTGTTTCTTGTTTTATAGACTTTAGCTCCACACATTGACACATGTAGAGAGATATTATGCATGTAATTTGTAATTGAATTTTTGGATTAATATGATTCCCTCTAGGTTTTTAGACTAGCTAGGCATTATTTGTCTCTCTTCTCCGTCTTTATCCGAGTCTAACTCTTCAACCATGGTTTTCCCATTTAAAATTTCCATATTTCCCCCCATTTCTCTCTTGATGTAAAGTTTCTTTTTCCTTGTCTGGCCATTGCAATCTGGAAGATTGCTTCTAATTACAACCACTTACCAGCCAAATTCATAATTTTGATTTCCTTTACATATGAATCATATTCCATTGTGTAAATATAATAATATACTTTCATTATCAATACACCAGTTGATGAACATCTATGTTGTTTTGTATTTTCTAGTTATTATGAGGAATGCAGCAAAAAAATATGGATGGGCAGGTATCTCTGTATTGATACACAGTCCCTTTCTCATATGTCCAGGTGGTATGACTAGATTAAATGGTAGATCAATTTCTAAACTTTTGAAGAAACTCGACACAGTAGCTACATTGGTTTTCACTCCCACCAACAGTAGATAACTATTCCCTTTCCCCACATCCTTTACAGTATTTGTCTTTTTCTGTTTTTCAGTCTTATCCACTGTGTCTGGTGTAAGATGAAATCTCAAAGTGGTTTTAATTTGCATTTCCCTAATAACTATAGATACTTAATATTTAAAAATATATTTCTCAACCATTTGCATGTTAAATTTTCCATTTTACTATTTGTATTGCTTTTGTGCATTTCATGTGATAGATCTTAATGAAATTGAGATCCTCCCCCATCCCCACCACCTATACCCTGCCCCAGAAGATTTCAGGGGTTCTTTCATAAATGATAGGTCCTACCCAGTCACACATTTCTATCCAGGTGTCCCTCAGTGCAAGTTCATCCACTGGAGTCTAGTCAGCCTATCTAGAGTCACGTACTTAAAGATCTACTTTCCCTTATGGCTGGAAATCATTTGCCAACAGTTCCTTGGACTAGGTTGTTGCCTGCTGTCCATTTTTCCAGTTCTATACTGGTATTTTGTCTGAATAGTCAGCATGGGTGTTGTGTTTGCTGGCAGCAGTGTTGTAAGTTCACATGAACAAGTTTCCAGTGACCTGGAAGCTTCTATTGCATTATGTTCATGCACCAACTCTGGCTCTTAAATATTTTCACACTAATGCAATCTGGGTTTGCTTTGCTCAGCAGGAACCCTTGCTTCAGGGGCGTAAAGGCTTTATCAGTAACAGAATAATAAATCTGGGATTGGTTTCCTTCATACAAGCTGTTTATTAAAAAATTGAGATGGTTTTTATACAACAGCAGTAACGTGGGGTTTGGCAGTCATATATAAAGATTTAGAGTAGAAAGAAAGAGGGCATATAGTCTGATAGTTGGCACCAGAAGGATGCTTAAATTTTTACTCAGGGTTACCAGTGCTGGTCTGGTAATTTATTGGCCACAGTGTTTTCTTTCTTAGGGCTAAAAGCATGATAAATGTTTAGCTTTTAGTTCTGAAGTAAGCCTTCAACCTGGCTTAATCTCTTAGCTAATGATAGCTGAGTTATTTTTTCAGGACAAGGAGATGATCTAAGGGTTGTTGACCAAGACACTTTCCCACAGAGCAAGGAGCTTGCACTTTGACATGGTCACTATTGTCCTGCCAGTCTTGCAGTGTTCTACAACACAGGGATTATCAGAGTTACTGTTTTCAGCACCTCTTCCTTCAGCAGAAAATGCAACCTGGACTTAAAAAGTTTTAGGGCCATTTCACCCTACGTCCTGGAATCCTGGTTTCCTACATCACACCCTCTTCCACAATGATCCCTGAGCTGTGGATATGTGGGGCTTAATATAGGAGTCCTATCCAGGAACATGCAGTTCATCTTTAAAACTTAGCCAAGTTAGGCCTTCTTTTGAGAACTTTATATTAAGTTCTTTACCCTGATTTCAATTTTGTTTTTTATGTTTAGATTTTTGAGTTTGTATGTATTTTTATACTAAATTTCTGTTAAAATTATGGCTGGTAAAGATTTTTCCCATTCTGTAGGTTGTCATTTTATTCATATGATGGTGACCTTTGGTTGTATAGAAGATTTTTGGTTTCATGAGTTCCTGTCAACTGTTATTCTTAATTCTTGTGGTATCAGACTTTTGTTGAAAATGTTTTTCCTGTTCATGTAAGATTTCTCCTCTATCAAATTCAGGCTATCAAGTGTTATATAAAGGACCTTGATCCATTTAGAATTGGGAAATGTAGGGTGAGGTATAAGGATCTAGTTTCATTCTTTTACATATGGGCGTGGAGTTTAACTGGCAACATTTGTTGAACTGTTGTCTTTTCTCCACTGTGTATTTTTGCTTCTTATACCAAAAAAGTTGACACTAAGTGCATGGACATAAATCTCATCCCAAATTTCTATCAAGTAGAAAATAGAAAGCACTCCCATGCTCACTGATTGCTAGGACTAAAAATGTAAAGTTCGCAACATTACCAAAGGCAATCTATAAATGCAATGCAATATTCATTAAAGTTCCAACACAATTATTCACAAAACTTAATAATGTACTTCAAGAATCACATGGAAACAAAAAAAAAAACAGGATAGCAAAGGCACTTGTGAGTGATAGAGTATCAGTTTTGAAAGCCACATTCTAAAAACTCCTCCTTGATGAACTGTCTAACATCTGAAAGTTTGTACACTGATATAGTTGTTCCTTTGACACCATTATTATGCAGAACAATGATCAGTTTACAGCCTACAGCCCTTTATGCAGAGATAATAGAATATCAATATGAATGATATGTCCACACAAAAATTTACATATAGATATTTATAGAAATTTTATTTACAATTGCCAAAACATGGAAAGATTTCTGGAAGCTTTTGGATAAACAAACTACGATGCATCTAGACAATGAAAAATATTTACATAATTCAAAAGAGCAGTGAAGACTGTTTGCTTATGATCATCTACTAACTATGACTCTTAGAATCTTTGTACCTCCTCTTCTGTAATGGTTTTGGAACCCTGGGTGAGTGAGGATTAACATCAAATCCTGTCCAAGGACACTCTTTCTACAGTGTCTTATTCTCTAAACTCTGGTCACATGTGGCTTTCTGTGTGCATCACAGGGTGTGGTTTGAGGAAGTTTCACTTCAGAGAGTTGAGATACACCTTAGTATTTCCCTGCTCTGCTATATTTCATGAGCCTTTTGTGTAGAGGTTCCATTGTAATTGTATCACAAAGTACTGGGTATCTCTCAGAGATATATTTTCTGTGTCTGACTACTTCCAGAACAGTGAAAAAATTTCCACTTGTTGCATAAAGTAGCTTCTATGATCAGTGGTGAATGGTATATTTGCCTGTAGTAAAATGATTCATATTTTGCTTACAGTGAGAAATTACATTTGTCTAGGAATATGAAAAAGACAGGATTTTCTCTAGGATCTATGACTTCTCCAGACATATGCACTTGGCTGTGTTTACAGCTCCACACATGTGTTCCTGCCAATTGAGAGGGCCTTAAATGAAACAAGATAGGTGTTGATTACTACCAAGTTAAAATATCATTAGTTGTGCCAGTTGTTGTTGTTGTTGTTGTTGTTGTTAGGCTTGAAAGCCATTGGCCATGGTACAGTAATGTACAATACTCAAGCCAACTCAATCAGACAAAATACCAGCATAGAATTGCAAAGATGCTGTTCCTGCCAATTGAGAGGGCCTTAAATGAAACAAGATAGGTGTTGATTACTACCAAGTTAAAATATCATTAGTTGTGCCAGTTGTTGTTGTTGTTGTTGTTGTTGTTAGGCTTGAAAGCCATTGGCCATGGTACAGTAATGTACAATACTCAAGCCAACTCAATCAGACAAAATACCAGCATAGAATTGCAAAGATGCACAGCAGGCCCCAACTTTAGCCAAAGAACTACTGGCAGCAAATTACTTCTGGATGAGGGATAATTTATCTTGGTCAGGGGAGGAGGGATTCTAGATAGACTACCTGCAATGAAGA
>NW_008352439.1:12927-28251 GCF_000622305.1 Nannospalax galili | reverse complement strand
AAAGAGCAAAGTCCATATGATTTGCCATTAGAAACTGGAAGCTAGTAGTTATTATGACTGAAATTCATTGTTATTTATCCTAGGGTGCATTTCAGAAATACTAGAGAGAATTTCTTAAGAACAGAGAGGGTTTTTTTTTAGTGTAAAAATACAAAGCCTAAAATTGTTAGTAACCCAGTCAGTCTTAAAGCAGAAGTTTGCATGCATCTTGATAAAGCTGTTCTGAACTGGCTTTGTTATCAGGAACATCATCTTGGTACCATTGGAAAACAGAACACAGCACACTCATGTCCTAACAGAAATGATTATAACCTTAACCTAGGTACAGAATACAGTGGTTCAAAGCATACAAGGAAGGAACAGCCTGATTATGCTTTCCATAAAAGGTAAAACAATATGCCTAGCCTATAATGTACAAATTCCTGTGTTTTCTCAAACTCATCATATCAAGGTATCTAGCTTATGTGTTCAGGTGCCCATAAGTTCCCTCCAATTGGAAGGGCTTTATGTCCAATTGCATAGCTGTTGATTTCCTCACCCTGGTAATAGTGGCACTATTGATATAGTAGAGATAGTGTGCCATATTGGACATTATGGTTATTAGGCTTTAGGGCTGGGTTGGACCATTGATTGTTTTTCTCTTTTGGAAGTATGCATAATGTCATCTAGCATTATGATAGACAAACTTCAGTTAGGCTTCCATGTCAGATCCTGCTCCATTGTTTCAAGTCCTTTACTGTAAGCATGCCCTGTCCTCTAAAGTAGTGATTTTTCTACTAGTTCTGGAGATAACCAAGTGTTTTAGCAATATCCTGTGTTCTTTTGGGTGTCTCCTGGACCACTTTCGCCACCCAATCAATGTATATTCTTAGCACCTTTGCTGAATATCAGGTGACTGAAATTATGTGTACTCATGTTAGAGATTTTATTGTGTTCCATTGATCTACGTATCTATTTTTGTGCCAGTACCATGCTGTTTTTATGACTATAGCTCTGTAACAAATTCTGAGACCTCATATGGTGATCCTGCCAGCATTGTTCTTTTGGAACAAGATTGCTTTGCTTATCTGGAATTTTTGATTTTTTATGAATTTTAGAATGATGATTGTTTTTCAAGCTCTGTGAAGATTGTCATGGGTATTTTGATTGGTATTACACTGAATGTATAAATTGCTTTGGCTTAAAATGATGGTGATTTTCACAATATTGTTTCTACAAATTCATGAGCATGATAGGTATTTCCATCTCTTAGTTTCTTCCTCTATTTCTTCTTCAGAGTTTTGAAATTTTCATTTTAGAGATCTTTAATGTCTTGGGTTAGGGTTATTCCTAATTTTTTTGAGGCTATTGAGACTGGGAGGTTTTCCTTGAGTGCATTTTCTGATTGCTTGTTATTGCTATGTAGAAAAGATATTGATTTTTGTAAGTTGATTTTGTACCTGCCAGTTTACTGAAAACATTAATCTTTTCTAATAGTTTGTAGTGGAATTTTAAGGATCTCTTATGTTTGACAGTCTATCATCTGCAAAGAGGGGTAATTGACCTCTTCTTTTCCAATTCATACTCTATTAATTTCATACTCTTGTCTTATTGCTCTTGCAAGAATTTCAAGCAGTATATTGAAAAGGAGTGGAGATAGTGAATAGCCCTGTCTGCTTACTAATTTTAATGGGAATGCTTCCAGTCTTTTTTCATTTAGGATGATGTTGGCTGTGGGTTTGGTGTATGTCACTTTAATTTTGTTGAGGTGTGTTCCCTTTAGACCAATTTCTTCTAGAACTATTAATACAAATACATGTTGGTTTTATCAAAGGATTTTCTGCAACTATTGAAATGAACATGTAGTTTTTGTCTTTAAGTACATTTATGTTTTATTACATTTATTGATTTACATATATTGACCCATCCTGCATCTGTGGAACAAAGCCAATTTGATCATGATGGATGATCTTTTTGATATGTGTAGGCAAGCGGTTTGCAAGCATTTTATTGTGTATCTTTGCATCTAAGTTCATTAAGGATATGGGTCTATAGTTTTCATTTTTTGTTGTATCTTTACCTGGTTGTCATATTATGGTGACACTGGCTCAATAGAAGGAGTTTCAGAGTTTTTCCTCTATTTCTCTCTTTTTGAATAATTTAAGCAGGATTGGTTGTAGATTCTCTTTGAATGACTAGTAGAATCCTCTGGACCTAGGCATTTTTTAGTTGGGTGACTTTGTATTGCTGTTCCACTTTCCTTATTTGCTATGGGTCTTTTTAGGCTGTTGATATCCTCTTTGTTTAACTTTTGTGGTGACATGATTTTAGAAATTCATCCATTTCTTTTAGATTTGCGAATGTAATAGAATATATGTTTTGAAAGTATTCCATTACAAAATTTTGGATTTTTTTTCCTGTATCTTGTGATGTGTCCCCTACAACCTCTAATTTGTTGATTTGGATTTTCTCTTTCTCTCTTTTGGTTAGCTGGACTAAGTGTCTGTCTTTCTTGTTTAACCTTTCATAGAACCAGCTCTTAGATTCATTTATTCTTTATATTGTTTTCTTTGTTTCTTTCTGTTACTTTGGTTGCACTGTTTAGAGTCAGGATTGCTAGATCACCTACTGGTATAGTTGAAGTGGGATGTGCTAAGTGCTATAATCTTCCATCTTAGGACTGATTTTTTTTAACTTAAAATTTTTTTTTTATTGGAGCTGGAGAGATGGCTCAGCAGTTAAGAACACTGACTGTTCTTGCAGAAGACCTGGGTTCGAATTTCAGTATCCACATAGCAGCAAACAACTGTCAGTAACTCCCTATTCCAGGGGATCCAAAAGCCCCTTCTGTTGTCCACTGGCATTGCAGGACATGGGTGCACTTACCTAGATGCAGGCATAACACACATACAGAGATAAGAAGCTGTCAGATACCCTGGGATCGGGAGTTACATACTGTTATTAGCTGCCAGGTGGGTGCTGGAATTCAAACCCAGGAATTTTGCAAAAAGAGTCAGTGTTCTTAACCACTGAGCCACCTCTAGAGCCCCAAGGACTGCTTTTAAGATGTCCTAAAGGTTTTGTTGCACTGAAAACCCAAGCAGACATGAACACAGTACTGAATAACTCAATAAACCAATTAAAACAGAAAGAAATTCTCACAAGCAGAATGAATGAAATGGAAAACAGAATATAAAGCCTGATGGATAAAGTTGAAAAGCTGGATTCCTTAAGTAAATTCCATGCAAAATTAAACACACACACACACACACACACACACACACGAATGGAATACTAAGAAATGCAGGACAACGTGAAATGATCAAATTTATGAATTATAGGAATACAGGAAGAAGAATCTCTAGCCAATGGCATTGAACAGATCTTCAATAGGATTATAGAAAAAACTTCCCCAAATTAAGGAAAGATATGATTATAGAGATTCAGGAAACACGAAGGAAACCTTTAAGACATGATCAGAACAGAAAATCTCCACCACATATCATAGTAAAAACATTAAATGTACAGAACAAAGAGAGGGGACTGAAAGGTGCTAGAGAAAAACAAGGTACATATATAAGAATGCACATCAGAATAACTGATGACTTTTCAATGCAAACTATGAAAATCAGAAGAGCCTGGAACAAAGTACTCCCAGGACTTACCAACCTTGAATGCCAAACCTGAATTCATTATCCAGCAAATCTATCTATCAAGGTCAAAAGGGAATGGGAAATTTTCCATGACATGAATAAACTGAAAGAATTAATATCATCCACACCAGCCCTACAGAGAATACTTGAAGTATTACAAAGGACCAGATAAAGGAAAGAAGACAGACACTATCCCAGAATGATATATTCAGCAAAAAATGTAGTTGTATTTGAAGCAGAAGAAATATATTCCATGATAAAATGCATTTAAGGACTTTATATATAGTAAACACGCTCTATAGAGGATACTAAAAGGAATATTTCCATCTACAGAGGAGATTAAACACCAAAAGTGGCACAAAGGATAATTTTAAAATTCTAGGAGACTTAAGCTAAAATGTTTTAAGGAAAAAAAAAACACAACAAAATAAAAGGCATTAATAAACATTGGTCAATCATAACTCACAATAATAGCAGTTTCAATTCTCTAGTAAAAATGCCACAGACTAAAATTTTGGATTAGGAAACAAAAGCCATCTTTCTGCTGCCAAGAAAATCATCTCTCCATCAATGATAGATACCACCTTACAGCCCAAAAAAATTGAAAAACATATTCCAGCTTAATAGAATTAGGAAACAAGCATGGGTAGTTATTCTAATATTTGACAAAATAGATTTCAAATCCAAACTAGTCAGAAGAGATAAGGAAGGACATTTCATATTCATTAAAAGAAAAATCTATCAAAATTATATTAAAATCCTACACATATGTCTTAAGCAAATACAGGGGCACCCAATTTCCTAAAGAAAGAGAATTAGATTTAAAATCAAGGACTGAGTACAACATGGAGATAGTGGGTATCATCATTTCTTCACTCACACATACGCACCACCAGATAGATTATCCAGACAAAATCTAAATAGTGAAACCCTGGAGTTAAACTTACACTTGAAGATGTCTATGAGATGTTTACAGGGTTCTCCATCCCAGGATAAAGAACACACTTTCTTCTCAGCTGTCCATGGAATGTTCTCAAAAATCAACCACGTATTAGGATAAAATCAAGTCTTCACATAATTAGGAAAATTGAAATAACATCTTGTACTCTGAGAACAGAGAAACAAAGCTTTATATCAATAATAATAGAAATAACAGAAACTAGAGAAACTTATGGAAACTAAACCACACATTAATTAATAGAAATAACAGAAACTAGAGAAACTCATGGAAACTAAACTACACATTAATGAATTAAGAATGGATCAAGGAAAAAAATCAAGAAGACAACTTAAAAATTCCTAGCAATAAATGAAAATATAAACACAACATAAAGATATCTATTGGAACACAATGAAGGCAGTACAAAGAGGACATTTATATCAAGAACCTACATTAAACAACTGCAGTGTTTTCCTTTCAATAAAAATGATGTACCTGAAAGTGGTGGGTGGGAAAGCAAAATAATACCCAAAAATTTTTGATGGAAATGGATATCAAAATCAGGTGGAAATTATATATATATATTTAAAATGCAAAGAATCGCTGAAACAATTAGATCTTTCAAAAGATTACCAAGAGCCGGGCATGGTCACATGAAAAAGAAAACATTGCCACAGATACTAAGGAAATTCAGAGGTTCATAAGGACATATGTTTAAAATTATATTCCAATAAATTAGGCCATCTAAAAGAATAGAATGAATATCAAGATATTTAACTTACCAAAATGAAATCAACATGAAATCCATACTTCAAATAGACCCATAATAACCAAAGGGATAGAAACAGTATTTTAAAATTGCCGAACTAACAAAAGTACAAGACTAGATAAAGTGCAGAATTACATGAGACCATCAAAGATGGATTAACAACAATATTCTTCAAATTATTCCACAAAATAGAAAAGGAAGGAATACTTTCAAATTCTTTTCTAAAGCCCCACATACTTTTGGAAACTCCATTTTTTTTATTTAGTTATTTTTATTTTACAATGTAGGAATGTTTTCCCTGCACATATATAAGTGCACCCAGTGTCATGCAATGTTCCTTGAGAGCAGAATTGGGTGTTGAATACTCAGGAACTGGAGTTATGAATTGTTGTTAGTTGTAATTGGCTACTTGGAAAATGATTCAAGTCCTCTGCAAGGGCTATCAGAGGTCTGAACCACTAATAAATCTCTCCAGTCTATTACAAAATTCTTTTCATGAAACCAGCAACATTCTAATTCTAAAACCACACAGAAAAGGTAAATTATAGGCCAATTTATTTCCTTTGGTTTTTACTTTTCTGGTTGTTTTCTTCTATTTTTTTTAAAGCACTCAGTTGAAAGAAATGCATGTGTAGTACTGTAAATATATCCAGGTACTCACCGCTGGAGAGGTCATAGATCTTATAGAAAACCCCAAGGCTATCATATACATAGACTAAGGTATTTTTCTACTATACATAAAATATGGATCCTTATATTTACAGACATGTATACCAGTCACCATTGATCAAAGAGGCTTGTTTTTAAACACACAGAGATTATTACAGAGCTCCACAATTGGTCATACGCAAGTACTGATTTTGAATTTCCCAAGCTTAAGTGGCAGATTTCCAAAGCAACCTCAACACATAAGGCTCACAGAACATAGAACAAAGGGTAAAGACAACACTAATGCTTCTCTCAATTTTCATCAATGAAGCTCCCTCATGCAACAGAGGACCTGGAAACAAAAGGTCACAAATGATCAATGCATAGAGAATAAGAGTCTGCAGAGTGTGGATCCTTAGACAGGACTCTTAAATAAAAAAACAGCCACACAGGGCTCATGGATCATTGTCGAAGAGTGGGTGGAAAGATTGTGAGCCTTGGAGATGGTGCATGACAACATGAAAATAGAGTCCTACAAGCTCTTGGTACCTGGCACGTGAACCTACAACAATACTGTCAGATGCACAAGACCCATGCAAACTCAAGTAGATAGAGCCCCAGCACAGAAGTGTGGAAATGAACAGTAGACCCCAATCTTCGCCACGGAATTATTGGCAGCTGATTACTGCTGGACATGGAAGAGTTGATCTTCTAAAAGGGAGGGACTCTAGGCTGACTAGATCTCAATGCATGAACTAGCACTGAGGGATTCCTGTGTACACTACGTTGACTTGTAGGCATTAATATAATGAGAAAATGTGTGAATTCCATTGGGGGCTATGTGGGGGTGACAATAGGAAAGAGGATATAAAGATGATTAAGTTGTTATGTATAAAATGCACAGAAATTCAATAAAAATCTACAAAAATAATTTTATTGAATTTTTCAATTTTCATAAATGCTATTTGAAGGATTTTCTAAATGAGACATCAATTGCTCAGGAAACAAGGTCAAGTATCAACAACTAGAACCTCATTAAACTAAAAAGCTTCTGTACATCAAAGGAGGCAACCAGGGAAGTGAAGAGAAAACCAACAGAATGGGAAAAATTCTTTACAATGACACATCTGCCAGAGGTTTAACATCCAGAATATATAACTAACTAAAAAAAACAGGAAGTATCCCAATTAAAACATGGGCTAAACATCTAAACAGAGAGTTCTTAAATGAAGAAATAAAGATGACTAAGAAACATCTCAAAAAGCATTCAACATCATTAGTAATTATAGAAATGCAAATTAAAACCACTTTAAGATTTCATCTTACCCCAGTCAGACTAGCTAAGATCAAGAGAACAATTGATACCAAATGTTGGAGAGGATGTGGGGAAAGGGGAACACTCATCCATTGCTGGTGGGGCTGCAAACTGATTCAACCCCTATGGAAAGCTGAGTGGAGAACTCTTAAAAATCTACAAATGAACCTACCATGTGACCCAGTTATACCACTCCTTGGCATATAAC
Source organism: Nannospalax galili (assembly GCF_000622305.1). NCBI lineage: Eukaryota > Metazoa > Chordata > Mammalia > Rodentia > Spalacidae > Nannospalax > Nannospalax galili. Next base: position 20,739 of record NW_008352439.1, on the reverse strand, counting down.
CAAAGAACTCATCCTATTGCAGAGACGCTTGTACAGCGATGTTTGTTGCTACTCTTTTCACAGTAGCTAAGAGATGGAAGCAACCTAAGTGTCCCTCAATTGACAAGTAGATAATGAAAAAGTGGTTCATTTATAAGATGGAGTTCTACTCAGCAGAAAAGAAAGATAAATCATGAAATTTTCAGATAAATGGATGGAAGTAGAAACTGTTAAACTAAGTGAAGTAACACAGACTCAGAAAAAAAATTAACATATGTTCTCCCTCATATGTGGATCCTAGAACAAAATCCTGATGAGTGAGTATATATCCAGACATAACTACAGGAGCCAGGAAAATGGAAAGGAACTGGGAAGGTAAAGTAAAATAAAGAACCTGAAAGAGAAGAACAGTAGGAAACAATCCTTAATAAGGGAGATATGGATAAAAATTTGGTTAGTTTAAGGAGGGGGAGGGAACGGTATATAAGGAACCTAGGGGATAAAGGGAAAGAAGGAGCACAAGAGAGGTAAGATCATAGGAGAAGGGTATTATTAAGGGAGAAAGGGGAAAAATGGGGGCACCTTATTTGGGGAAACCATGATGGAGGGATGAGGCAATATGAGAGATAAAAAATGCCTAGCTAGTTTTAAAAACCAGAGGGAATCATATTAGTCCAACAACCTACTGACAAATTGTACATACCAGATCAAGAAATATATGTCTAGGCAAGGTTTATATGAGAACAATTGGTCTTTTCCCAAGATTTATCTACATGGCGAAAGGGGCTCCAGATTTTGATCTTAGGCCCTCTTGGGCATCAAGCAACTGGTGCTCAGGCTGACAAATTGTACATACCAGATCAAGAAATATATGTTTAGGCAAGGTTTATATGAGAAGAATTGGTCTTTTCCCAAGATTTATTTACATGGCACACAGTAATTAAAAGTACTAGACTGGTGGAACAGGCCTTCTTGGATGTTTAACAGACATATTTTGAGGCCTATACTAATTTGGTCAGAGGGACATAGGGACAGTTTTTGCTCCTTGCCTTCCTAGGCAACTAGTCCCTAGGGACTATGAACCTCTTTCAAAATGTCCTGGAATTGTGGTGTGTCACCTGTCCTCTTGATCAAGGAGGCTGAGGAGACACCATGAGATGGACTTAAACCAGTGTCCAGTCTACAAAGAGGAGGGACAACACAGAGGAATCATTTCATCCATGCTTCCAAGCAAAGCCAGCCATGGTGGAGCAGGACCTTTGAAATCTTCACATAGGCAGAACTGGTAAAAGAAAAGAGGCAGTGGCTCCTCCCAAGCCCATGTGACCCCTGAGGAAATGATCCTCAACGGCCTTAAAAGTAAAAATAAATTGGTTCATCTGGGCCAACTTTATGACCTTAAACACCCAAAAGGAAAGTATAGCCAATGAATAAAGGGGCGAATATAATTTTTAAGACTTCATATGTATAGCTAAAGACGACATAACAAGCAATAATTCCAGTTAGGAGATACCTTCTTTTGAGTTGTTGGCCAGGGTGGCCCAAGGGGCTCCCAGGTAGTAATCCAGCATAGAACTGGGCAAATGAACAGCAGACCCCAATTAAGGAATATTGACAACCGATTGCTGCTAGATGAGGAACAGCTGACTTTCCTAAAACAAAGACCTCTAGATAGGCTGACTAGATTCACCAGATGGACAAGTAGTGGGGAACAGCTGGGGGTGATGACATCACAGTGGACAGTAGCAGGGATAACACAGTATAAGGGCTCTAGTGGGGGGAGGGAGGCTCTGAGAGGGTTCCATATGGGAAGCGGGTGTACAGCTGAATAAGATGGTTTGGGATGTTTTGTGTGATATAGACACATACGAAAAAAATCAACTAATTAAAAACAATGATTATATTTGAGAAGGAAGCATAAAAATTTACATCATGTTAATTAGTAGATGTGATAAACGTTAGCACTGAAAGCTACCCAATGACTTTATAAACATACACAGGTGCCAAGGTTCCGAGTGCAATGGATTATGACTAGTAATAATCAGATACATACAGATTAGAGGTGCATGAGCCAACATCTCAGTGTTCTGAGCAAAAACTATGAATCTTTCTATAAGAAACATTGTATTTTAAAATGAAATGGAGATCTTTTTTAAAGGTTAAAAACTCATTCAATTTTGTGTCTTACAGGACTTATGCTGAGTTCAATATTGTAAAACTGTATTGGTTCAACAGCAAACCTAGAAATTTTACAGCCACTTTTGAAAATGATGTATCTTTCCTTGGAAACTGTTGATGAGTATGATGAAGCTGTAATGAAATACTTCTACGTGGTAGCACACACCTTTAATCCCAGCACTCGGGAGGTAGAGGCAGGTGGATCTCTGTGAGTTCAAGGCCAGCCTGGTTTATATAGTGAATTCCAGGACAGCTGGGGCTACAGGGAGACCCTGTCTCAAAAAGGCCAAAAAATAATAATTGCTTCTTCAAAAAAAATAGAAAAAAAATTAAAACAAACAAACAAACAAAACTTATGAAACTGGAGACAAGGAGACAATAACCATAAATCATACAAATGGCACATGTTCTCACTCATAGATAATTGCTAGCTTTGAAATATTAGATATACATGTTTTAATGTGAAAATACAGATAGGTCAAGAAACTAATAGTTGGCCATGGGTGGGTGAGCAGAACGGTTCCTGGCTGGGTGGTAGAATGCAGTGAAATGAAGGGGAAAGGGAGAACATTAGACAAGGAAGGGTTAAATGGAATGGGGTATGGGAGGGCCAGGCAGAGGAAGAAGTATTTGGAGGGAAAAGTAACATCATAGGCCTTTAGAAAAAGCCATATGGAAATCCAGTATGTCAGCATGCACATACTCATATAGGCTCAAACCAGAGAAAATTATTCTCATCATAGACACAAATTTCCACACATGGAAATTGTGTCAGTAGATGACTGCTTGGTAGGATAGAGCAGTTTCTTTCAAACATGGGAATTGGTAGTATAACTATGCTCCAGTTGATGCATTCATATTGAAGAATATTTGGAGACACTGTAAACCTCAATAAGTATATAACAGATTGCACATTAAATTGTGTTCAGATAATTGAGAATGTGCAGATTGGGTAGGTTATCTAAACACCATCAACTGTATTGCAGGAAATTACAGAATTCAATAAACATAGTCATGCTATAATTACTGCTTTGCTATTTTCATATAACATTTACTAATTCTTTAATGTTTGAAAATTTCATACAATATATTTGACCATATTTAAACCACCTCCCATATCTGTAACCCCTTAAAAGCTCCCACCAAAATTCTGCAATCTAACATATATATATATATCCACATGGAATTATAATATTGCCTATTGATTCAGTTTTGTGTTCCCAAATATGCTTTAGTGTGGGATCATCCACTTGAAATATAAAAGCTGTCTAAAATACAGCATATTCAGGGAATAGATTTGACTTCCTGTGCTGTGTTGCAGAAGGCAGGGAGCATTTGTTTTATTCTCAGATTACTCACTCGAAGGGAAGCCTGGGCCTTGGCAAGAGCATACCCAGGCAGCCACTGGAAAAAGGTGGTGTGATATTGAATGCTCCCTTTTGCAAACACAAACTGAGTTCTTGGTGCTTCTTGTCAATTCCTTATAAATACCCATTGTTCAAACTAATCAAGCCTTTGGATGATTACAGCATTATTGACTTCAATTTCTACAAAGGACTTTAAGATATTGTGATACTGGCAGTAATTCAAAGAGACACAAGAAAACAAAAAGAAACAATGTTATGTTTTATTTTTAATCAATATTTGACATTTGAAGCCAATGTCAAATTCATGCCATGTGGAAAGTTGACTTTACAAAACCCTACTGTAATTATTGAGTTTTCACACTCAGTAAAATGAAGCTGGATGCTTATTGCTGAGTATATGTAATTATTGATTTAATAAAATGATTTAGTAGCATAAATAGAAGCCATACAAACTAAGATTATGTTTTGCAATTTCTCACTGCATTTAATTACAAAATGATGAGTTGGTCTTCTTTTCTTCATGTGCCTCTTGCATTCTAATGTTCAAGACTGCCCCCAGAATAGCCATTAAATTCTAAGACTTTTCTAGCCTGCAGGTCCAAACTAGTCAGCATCCATACAAATTTGTGTCAAGTTTTATAAACTCCATGATCAAGTTTATCCTAACAACAGACTTACTTCTCAGTACCAAAAATCTGTATTAATCACACAGCTTGTTGCTGTGAGAAAAGAGCCGAGGAAAGAAATTAATTAGATGGATTTATTTTGGTTCACAGTTTGAGAAGGGATACAGCCCTTCATTGTGTGGGAAGCCTGGCAGTGGGAACATGGGAAAGCTGATCACATTGCATCCACAGTCAGGAAGGAGAACAAGGTACATGCTGGTACTCAGCCTGTTTTCTCCTACATCCCTTATTTTACTTTTTTTTTCACTCTGAGACTCCAACCTATCAGTTGGTGCTACAAGTATTGAGTGAGTTGTCCCTCCCTAGTTAAAACATTCTAGACACTGTTATAGATATGAACCAAGACATGTAGGCAAAGTTATATCCAGGTAATTAACAATAAAAGTACATTATCATTCCACTGTGATATTTATTTTTAGTTTGTCCAGTTGATTGAGCCACAAGCTGTGAAGATCTTTCATTAAATGTAATTCCACTCATTTTATGAGGGTGTTTATGGGTGATATTGTTATTTAAATAATTAGAAAGGGAAACACTGACCTCCACGATTGTGTGGCAGCTCCACTAATCACTTAAGACACAAGAATAACAAAGTGTAACCTACCTAGGAGAGTAACAGTCACTCTCCTGGCTGTATGCTCTTTGTTTTCCAGTCTGAAACTGTGACACTGCTTCTACTTCTGTTTCCAGTCCTCACATTCAAAAAGGGACTCACTTCTGAAGTTGCTCTACTTGCCTGGGCCAATTCATGTTTTGTATAGAACCCTGAGTGTTATTTCCCACCTCTTAAGACATTATGGGTACCAACTTACAGAATTATGACAGTATTTCCTATGTTTTACTGTTTTAGTGTTATTCATAATTTGAATTTTGTTTTTGCTTGTGTAGTTCTCAGAAATGTTCATCAAGCAAAGAGAGGTGATTTAGAGATACTTGAAGAAAAAACTCTCAAAGTTCATGAAACTGGAAAGTAACAGTTCTGAGTCTGGATGCAGTATTGACTATAAGGTATGTTACAGTTGACCTATGATATTTCATGGTGATTCACTGTCTTGTATTCTTGTACTCATTCTTTATGTTTTGTTTTCATTTTTAATATTTTTTAATTCTTTGAGAAAGCCATAAAAGATGGATGATTACCATTCACTTCTTTCAATACATAACCTAATGGTATGATTGTGTGTGTGTGTGTGTGTGTGTGTGTGTGTGTGTGCATGTGAGAGGGAGAGACAGAGACATAGACAGAGACAGAGATTTTACAGATTTCACACATTGACAAAGATTGCTAAAAATACACATCATGTTGTCTCTGGGGACCACACAGGTGCTCAAACACACTCCAGATGATGGAGGTTACTGTCATCCCTCCCGTCACTGGTTCATTGTCTTCATCATCATTTACACACCCACAGGTGACACTGTGTCTGATTTTTCAGCCCTTCTGTCCATTTCTGGATTTTTAATTTGATTCTTTTCACCAACTCTCTGGGTGTCATCATCGTACTAAAATTACCCCTGGGCATTTACAATTACTAAGGACTTTGTTCCCAGAGCATTCACTGCAGGCTCCAGAAGATAAAAGTGAATGTGACTGTTCTATCTTTAATTGTAAAAATGGTGTAAATTGTACAAAAAATGGTTTTCTTCTTCTGAAGACTTCTTGAAAGCTACTGTAGATAGGAAAACTGATTAACCAAATTTTATATCTTGATTTGGAGATACTGACAAGAGAGTTTCCTCTTCATTTCTGGGTGATGAACAATGCCTGAGGTTGAGTGCCCTGTGACCACAGTTGTTATCTTGATTTTCACCTTGGTCAACAAGGATATCCCAGAAATATTTTGCTGCCTTTTGAAATACTGTTTTAGAAATTTAAAAGTAAGTCCAATGAAAAGTGTGGACTGTAAGAGCAAACTCATCTTAAGTTTTTTTTCTGTGATACAATTAATAATCTCTCTAAGGGAATGTGTGAAGACAGTGAAGTGTCTATTACTTTAAGGAAAAGGCAAGCACAGAAAATTCTTGTTATCTTTATTGTAGTTTCATGCCAGCTATCACAAACAGACAGCTAGTTAAGGAAAAGGCAAGCACAGAAAATTCTTGTTATCTTTATTGTAGTTTCATGGCAGCTATCATGCAGTTTGGTGGATTGCTGTGTCATGTATATAACCAATGCAGGGATGATAACTGTGTTTCTGTATCACCTGAATAGAAGATGTACTTTCTTCAAATTTTTATGTGTATCACTGTATTGCCTGCATGTATGTGAGTGCACCCTTGTCGTGCAATGCCGCGGGGGTCAGAAGAGGGCTTCGGATTCCCCTGGAACTGAAGTTAAGAATGGTTTGTAGCCACCCCGTGGGTGCTGGGACTCGAACCCTGGTGCTCTGCAAGAGCAGTCAGTGCTTTTAACCACTGAACCATCTCTCCAGCCCCATAAAATATGTAATTTTAAACAATTTTTTAAATGAAATATTTGGAAAGCATGCTGAACTCAGTGGACAAAACTGTCAGAAAAGACATCGATATTAAAGTAACAACAGTATAAAAACATTTAATGCATATAAATTTATATGTGCAAAATGTTAATTTATTGTAGAGGTAATTCTGTTTAACAAATATTACACACATCAAAGTTTTCTCCTGTGTGAATCTCTGAGACATTGCTTTCTGACTTTTCCCATTTCAATTTTTGAGGAAATATATTTTGAAAATGTTAAGTACATATACAACTCATTTTTAAACTAGAGAAAGGATGCTTGATAGAGTAAGTATAATAAAGTTTAAAAGCATCATATAGTAATGAGAATATGCATTTTACACGCTTGCTATGTTTTCTTCATCATATTCTGTTTCAACTGTACTTGACTGTCACCAGAAAACTGGTATTAACATCATTTAATACTTTTGTGAAATTAAAGTAATAGAATTTAACATAATTTCATATTGTTTATGAATGTTAAATATCTCTATAGGGCAAAAGCATTAAATTGTCACTCTAGTAATTAATTTTTACCATTTTATCAGACTTTTCCATAAGTATAAAATTAAATGCGTCATAAATAGAAAAGTAAGTTGTTATATATGTAGGCATGTCTCATTAAATGACATGTATCAATATAACAATTGTCCCAGAAGACTGGATTTATCTTCCATACAGGCAGGGAAGTTGATCTGCCTCAATGTCAAGGGAAATGTGCTCTTTGTCAGTTGTCTCTATGTATCACTTCTTCCTGCTTCATGTGACATTGGGCACATTACTCTGGAGTTTGTATTCAGGTCTTTTAACAGTTTGTAGTAAGGAAGTCTTGAAACATACATGTTTTGTAATGTACAGGTATAAGTAATTGAAGATGTGAATGTCCAGCTTTAGACGTCACATTCATAATTCAGGATACAATAAATTTATTTATAATTTTCTCCAGATATAAAATATCAGTAATTATGTAATATTTTAATAAGATTAAGCTTAATTTTTAAAATAAAAATCTTTGATATTTAAATTCGTTTTATGCTTATAAATTTTTGAATAGACAAAAATATGTTTAATGCTATTTGGTATGTTGCTTAAACTCAACAACACAGTAGGGAAGTGAGAGCCT
>NW_008352439.1:10143-12870 GCF_000622305.1 Nannospalax galili | reverse complement strand
GGGAACATCTAAAATTTCCTCATTCTGCTTAGTTTTTTTGGATAACCTTAATAAATGTTTAGTACTTTTGACTGTTTTATATATTTTTACTTGCAGAAGTTACACTAATTTAATGATATTTCAGTTTAGATTTAATCAGAAATTTTTGTAACCAACTATTTCAACTATATAGAAATACATTAACATCTAAATTGGTTTATACAGATAAGGTGCCTGTTTCCTTGTGAAAGTTTTGTGATATTCAGACTAATATGCATATGGCCACTATCAGAAGATTTCCCATAAGACCAATTAACACGAAGGGAAATTGTGAATGTGAGTTGTTGCGGTGGCATCGAGCACAGGACTCAGGCAAACTTAATTATCAAGGGTCCAGAGGTGAAGAGAGAGGTTGTGGCTGGCCTGCAGTAGACTTCCAATTGTTGGAGACTGATTGATGCTGGATTGGGGAGAGTATGCCTGGCACACGCACTCCAGATAGCCTGACTAAATGCCAGTGGATGAGTTTTCACTGAAGGACATGTGGATTCAGGTGCTTGACAGTATAGGACTTGGCATGTATGGTGGAATGCTTGAGGTTCAGTGGGGGGATGGGGATGAATGAATGGGAAGGGTGTCTGAATTTTATTAGGAAATATTGTATGAGATTGTAAGTGCTCAATAAAGAATTTTAGGGAAAAAATGAGTTTGATTCTCCAAAAATAAAGAAATAAAAATAAGTGACATTAATAGATTACGACTTTGTCAGAAAATTAAGAATTGTGCAATTTTTTCTAGCAACTCAGGCTATCTATGCAAACCAGCAGACTGCTTAACATAAGAAACAAACATACTTTTTTATTCTTTGCTGGCTTTTGAATGTACATCTGTACATTATGAAAAGTTAGTTTTGATTTTGTGTTTTAAATTCACTTTGTTGAGGTAGGGCCAAAATATACAAAATTATACTTACTTTTCCCCTTTTTTTGTTTTATTTTGGGTTTTGTTGTTGCTGTTGTTGTTTGGATTTTTTTAGATTGGGTCTCCCTATAGCCTCAGCTGGCCTAAGCTAGCTATATAGATAAGGCTGGCCTTGAATACACAGAGTTTTGCCTGCCTCTGCCTCCCCAGTGCTAGGATTAAAGGAGTGTGCCACCACCCCCAGTTTATTCACCTTTTTTTAATTAACTTATGTAGTGTTTAGTGATTTTTTTGCAGTGAGGTCTCACACTGGAGCTCAGACTGGCCTAGACCTGAATTCATGGTAAGTTTCCTCCCTCAGTACCAGGTGTTGGGATGACCTGTGTGTGCTGTTTGCTTCTGACTAAAATGCACATATTACACTAATATAATTTGGTGGGTTTTGTTCTAAGAATAATTCTTTGAATTTGAGACCAAAATCATTAATTATTTTTCATATTTATTTGTGTTTTATGTTATTTACTTTTCTATCAGTAGTATTAGGGCCTAACAGAATTTTGTTTTCTTTTACTGTAAATTTAACAATATTCATTTTGTTCTACCAGATTTGTGACAATATTAAATAACACTTGCAATAAGGTAAAAAGGTATGTAAAAATTTAACTGTTGAATATTAGTACCTTTTTTTAATCTCAGATTTATATTGCTTTACTCATTTTGGATCTAGTATAAAAATACCAATATATTTATGCAAAAATTTAATTCATGTAATGGAATAAACATTTAAATAAAAATATATACTCTTCTAAATACATATTTGCAAAGATAAATTCATTAAGATTTTGTAGTATTATGCACCATATATTTGAAAAATTAAAACTTAAATTTTCTTATTGCTATATGGAAATCCTGTCTTCTGAGTTTATTCACTCTTCCATGACCTCTATCTCCCAAACCAGTCATGGCCAAGTCAGTTCCAGCTTGTCAGAAATGTGATTAAATATGACATAGTATCTGAGCTTGTCTTAAGATGGCTCCTCAGGAGAAATGCAGGGAAGGCTGGCAGTGTGCAAATCATAGTTGGAAGAGCAAGTGCAGTGCTCTGTGCATTCAAGTCAGACAAACTTGGAGTCCTATGTAAAATCAACCAAGTAATCTCATAGATAGAAAGATGTTTAATTTCATGTGTAAAGCTGGGGTTATTCCAGGACCTGGCTTTTCAACAAGCGTTAATCTAGGATTTGCTGAGGTGTGTTTTATAGACATAATTCCAATATCCAAACACTTGATTTTAAAAAATGCAGATTGTCATCTATAATATTATTGAACTTCAGCAAAAAAAGAATTTTCTGCAAGAAGGGGAAACTCTGTGTCAAGCATGAGAGTTTAACTGTTGACTGGGTTTCCACCTTCTGGCCTGTTCTGGAGTTCTCAGATTTCCCAGTCAGGGAGCATGTTTTTTTGTTTTGTTTTTGTTTTGTTTTGTTTTGTTTTGTTTTGTTTGTTCTTTTTGAGACAGGGTCTCCCTGTAGCTCCAGCTGTCCTGGAACTCACTATGTAGACCAGTCTGGCCTTGAACTCACAGAGATCTGCCTGCCACTGCATCCTGAGTGCTAGGATTGAATGCGTGTGCCACCACGCCCAGCTGGGAGTGTGTTTCTTCAAACCTCCCTTCCTTCTAATATATCGCTCTCTCTCTTTTCTAAACTATCTTCTGTCTCAATATGTCACTTATTTTTCCCTTTCATTCTCTCTTTTACTCCATCCTTCCTCATACATGTGGGTCTGTGTGTGTGATGACCACATTCATAGAACATAAAAATATAG
>NW_008352439.1:5144-10076 GCF_000622305.1 Nannospalax galili | reverse complement strand
TATTTTTTATTATCTCTGTGTAGTACAATGTAACTTTTTTGTATGCATATAATATATAATGATAAAATTAAGTTTTCTCATTTTTTTGATGTCATGGAATATATGTTTTAATTTTTGATGTATTTTTTAGAATATACACAAGTTAAAACCTGTGACTCAATGTATTTTTTGCTAATGCTTTTAGAATTACAATTATTATTATTATTATTATTTTAAAGGTGGATCTCTGTGAGTTCAAGGCAAGCCTAGTACAGGACAGCTCGGGCTATAGGGAGACCCTGTCTCAAAAAGACAAAAAAAAATTAATATTATTAAACATTAGAATTTACAACCTAATATTTGTGATTCATTATATACTTTTCAAAGTTGATGATTTCATAAAGGATGTGTTAACAAAGTAGTGATTTAAACAGTCACATATTTGATAGGTACAAAACAATTTAATGTAACATATTAGCCAATTGTGTGTTCAAAATGACCTAAATACCTTGGCTTAAATGTGTCCAAATATAAAATGAAGTAAAATGTAGATTAAACCAACACACATATTTCAAACTATTTGAAGCATAAAGATATGTGTCCTCAATAGTAGAATTAATAAAACTGTTATTTAAACTCCCTTGTCTGAATGATAGTTGAATATCTTCTGATGGTGGATAGCTTTGTACCTGAGCTAATTGTTGTTATTTTCCACTACAAGCTGAAATGTCCTTTTTTAACAGGATAAAGACACACTACTAGACATAGTTGTATTTTCTAATGATTACTCTCTCCAGTATATGTCTCATGAATTTTCTGGATAAAAAGTCCAATAAATCATTAATGAAAAATAACCAGAAAATAGAGTCTATGTTAAACAACCCATAAGAACTCCAATTACTTCCATTTAGATGTCTAATGCTCTAAATTTTATTTTATTCTTTTATCTAAATTTGCAGAATGGGTCAAGGGTCATACTTCTAAAGCAACTGCCTTTCCCTCTTTCTGCAGCTATCAGTTGCCAGTGACTCCTCATCTAGTGGTACAGCCTTGTGGCCAACTCCCCTCTCTATGCTGGAGTTTTATCTAGCTTGAGCCTGCCCAGGTCATTTTTATGTTATCTCAGTTGCTTTGTGTTCAATATGCACACCTGCCCTGTTGTTTCCAAAATCATTGCTTCATCCTAGCCATCCACCATTTCTGGCTCTTACAGTGTTTCCACCTTCTCCTCCCAGATGACTCCTGAGCCTTGGTGTGATATAGATGCTCAATTTAGGGCTGAACAGTCTATTCTTATTAACACTTTTCTTAATACTCCTATTCTCTACACTTTGATCAGTTGTTGGTGTCTGTGTTAATAACCAAAAGAAACACTTCTGATGACATTTGAGAGATGCACTGATCTTTGGTTATGATGATAAATAATTAGGAGACAGTTTAATCCTATGTCCATTTAGCAAAATAGAAGTAACTTCACCCGTAGGCCCTAAGACCTATTTAGCTACATGTCTTTGGAACCGATAATGGTGCCAGGCATGAGTTCCATTTTGTGGAGTAGACCCTAAATCCAAGCAAAAAGCAGTTGGTTACTCACCTTATATTCATGCCAATATGGCACATCTTGCAAGGCAGGTCATTATTATAGATCACAGTGTGAACAGCTTCTAAAGAGTAATAACTACCTTTCTCTTCCAGTAGTGTCTATAGCACATTCCAACACTATGAAAACTAGTGTATAAGGATCAGACTTCCAGATGAATATCATCTTCATCTCTCCATGTTTTAAAATTCAAATAGTTTGTGTCTTTAGCAATAGGGTTCTACCATCAAGTTCTAGAGGGTAACTAAGAACAATGGCAATAATTTGTAATGGAGGGGAATCTGTGAGATGCCATTGCCAAAAAATTCAAAAGAGGGAACCAATACCTAGCACTGAGATATTTATTAGCCTATGTTGTCTAATAAGGAATTTTTACAACATTACATACATACATACACAACACACACACACAAACACACACACACAATCCCCGCCCCGACACACATGTTAGAAACTTGTGCATGTTAGGTTTCCATACAACTTTTTAAACAGGTCTTTGGTGCTAATTATTCCTTCCTGCATTCTACATTTATCCTGCTCTCCCTTCCCTTATCAATTTAATACTTCCTGTTCCATTGTTCCCTGTTTATCATTTACATCATTGTGTTCTAGCTCTGTTCTTTTTTACTTATTATTTGAGAATTTCATGCATATACACCATGTATGGTGATTATATCGAGTACTATTTCCTCCCTTAAACTGCAACCAGACCCATTCTAACACCATCCCTCCCATCTCCCTCCCATTTTTATATTTTGTATTCCTTGGTATTTTTAGTGTTTCACACATTATTACTATATTTCCATATATTTCACCCACAGATCCCTCTTCACCTCCAAATCTTCCCACATACCCCACCCATAGGCTCTGTCAATTTCTTAATTTCATAATGATTTATTGTAATATTATTGCTACATATTCAAGCATATATGTGCATACATGTGTAAATGTATAATATTCTGCATCCATTTAGTGATACATGTGTGCATGTATTTAGCAATAACCACTTGGGATTGAATAACCTCTTAGGGAGCTCATCCCTGGAAAAACAAACTATCCCCCTCTCAGCAGCCATATATAACCTACACTCTTTCACAAATGATCAAAACACAGAGAATATATGTTAAAAAATATTCCATTCTATATTCTTGTTTCTGCCTCTAGGTCCATGATATATGGAATGAGTCTATCCACTGTAGGATGGCAAATTACCTGAATTCATATCAGCAAATTGAAAATAGTCATCCTCTGCAGCCATCAACTGGAAATAAGTACTCAACTGGGGGTGGAATATCATGGGTTCTTCCTCCATCCATGTTTGAATTTTGATTTCCTTGATCTCTTCTAGGTTTTTTTGTTGTTGTTGTTGGAAAACTAAGATGCTGGGAGTTCATGAGTACAACAGTCATGTCCTGAAGAGATCATTGCACATAAATCCGCCCCATGCTTTGGTTCTAATATTCTTTCTATCTTCCTTCCTGAAATGTTCCATATGCTTCTGTGATGGGGAAGGGTAGAGGTAGATGTACCAATTAGAACTTAACACTAACATTGTCGGGTAAATGAGTCCAACCAGGAAACGAGGATGTGGGTCTAGAAACCCAGAGAGAAACAGAGCACACTGGGGAAAAGGAGGAAACATTGGTGCCATTTGGGGAGTCGTGAAATTCAGTGAGCATGTTGAGCCAGGCTGCCATGGACCCCATGTGGACCCCACAGAGCTAGACACTGCATGGGCAGCTGGCGAACTTTGGGCAGGGGATGGCCCCTAAGAGCAGCATCTAGTACTGTGGATCGCAAAGTTTAGTCAAAATGTAGCACATGGGCTATGGGAGCTTATGCTTTGTAAGTCACCCTTTCCTGGGCATCATTTAAACCATGCTAAAATCCTAATAGAATGTCTTATGTCAGTTTGTCAGCTTTGGGACCTCAGAGAGTGCAGGCTTGCATATCTCAAAAAGGGGGAAGTGGAAATTTAGTGAAACAGACAGTTACTATCAGCAATTTTACCAATTATGAGTCTCCATACTAACCACAGTCCAATTCACAAAGAAATTTCTCTGACCAAGAAGGCATTCTCTCAACTTAACCATGTGGAAAATAGTAGTAGTAGGTTTTCCCTGGGGCTTAAGACCTCTTGAGAAGTGGGATTTTTATCAGGTTTACAATATCAGACATGGATTCGCACATGTGGAGTAGGCCTCAAATCTGGGCAGAGAGCCATGGGTTACCAATAATGTTGATACCAGGGGCACACATTATCTGGCACATTGGTATTATAGTACTCTTGGTCCAGTGCTGGGTAAGATCGTTGATGTCTTTTCTTCCCAGCAGCTTTCACAGAACCTTCTGGCAGTATGAAAGTAATGAACAAGGTGGAAGTTTACTGGTCAGTTCAAGACTGATCTCCCCATGTCCTCCAAAAAAATATGTGGTGCCTACAGCAATATGGTCTTATTCACTAGTTTTAGGGGACAATGAAGAACAATAGCAATATCTTACCTTTATTGGAAACTTCTGGGACATTCATGAGCATTGACATTTAGGAAGGTTTTCATGCCTAGCACTGAGATTTTCAATTATTAATTCGTGTCTCCACAGAGCAGTATTGAACACCTATGAAGGGTACTTTTATTGAAATACCTCCTTTCTGAATTATATTTTGTAATTAGCTTACAAAGTAAAATTTCCATAAGGCCTTTTCATACATTTTAATTTGACTAATCCCACTTTGACTTCTCTTCTCCCCATCCCTGTGACCCCATATTCACTTAAACTTTTAATATTATTTCCTTCCTATCTTATTTCATTACATACAACCTCTACTATCTCCTCCTATTATACTTATTTTTTTATTATATTAGCTTTCCCTATGTCTAAAATATACCCTGTAATATACCTACATTTTTTGAGTCCCTTCTTTGAGTCCCTCTGTTTCTCAGTGCTGACACATTTTTCCATTCTTTAATAATCCTGCACCGAGTATTCCACATCATTACTTTTACTTTTCGTGTATTCTAATACCCACCTTCCCTTAATGCATTCTTCTGAGTCAGTCTGTTTTTCTTTACACATAAATGTAGTGTATTGTCTCATAAACATCCCTTCTTTGAGTCCCTCTGTTTCTCAGTGCTGACACATTTTTCCATTCTTTAATAATCCTGCACCGAGTATTCCACATCATTACTTTTACTTTTCGTGTATTCTAATACCCACCTTCCCTTAATGCATTCTTCTGAGTCAGTCTGTTTTTCTTTACACAGAAATGTAGTGTATTGTCTCATAAACACCAAATTTTGGTTCCCCATATGAGGAAGAAGCTCTTTATTCTGAACTTATCATTGCCTATTTAA
>NW_008352439.1:0-1421 GCF_000622305.1 Nannospalax galili | reverse complement strand
CTATGTAGGCCAAGCTCATGATCCTCCTGCTTCTATATCCTGAATACTTGGATTAAATCAAGGGCATGTACCACCACATGCAGCTATACAAAATTCATTCCTTGAAAGTCTATGATTGAGTTTCCTTTAGTGTGTTCACAATCTTGTATTTATATCACCATTCTAATTTCAGTGTTTCACCCTAATGGATATTCAATACTCATTTACTGTCACTGTCCTTCCCTGGACCTCCACTCTGGTAACCATCTATATTAGTCACTTTTCTGTTGCTGTGATAGAGACACTGACCCAAGCAATTTATAGAAGGAAAGGTTTACCTGAACTTACGGTTCCAAGGGAATTACAGTCCATCATGGCAGGGAGGCATGGTGGCTGGAGGTGGCTGGAGCAGGGGCAGCAGAAGCAGAAGCTCTCACATCATCACACAGGCACAGGAAGCAAGAGAGCGACTGGAGATCTGGCAAAGCTTAAGAATTCTCTAAGCCCACCCCCAGTGATGTGCTTCCTCCAGGACAGCCACACCTTCTAAGACCTCCCAAAACAGCGCCACCATCTGGGGACAAAATATCCAAAAACTTGGAGCCTATGGGGGACATTTTCATTCACACCACCATATTTGAAACCCTGGTCCCCATAGCCTCATGATCATATAAATTGCAAAATGCTTTTAGTCCAATTTTAAAAGTCTGTATAGTCATTATCAGTCTCAATACTATTCAAATGTCCACAGTCCAATGTGGACTCAGGTAAGTATCTTAACTGTAAGTCTCTATTGTCGGGGATCCTGCCCCCAGACAGGAGCCGGGGAAAGGGAGATGAGCTGTCTGCCATTACCTGCAGCCTCCCCAGGAGACAATCAGAGGCGTCAATACTATTCAAATGTCCACAGTCCAATGTGGACTCAGGTAAGTATCTTAGCTGTAAGTCTCTATTGTCGGGGGTCCTGCCCCCAGACAGGAGCCGGGGAAAGGGAGATGAGCTGTCTGCCGTTACCTGCAGACTCCCCAGGAGACAATCAGAGGCAACAGGGAGCCTGTCAAGCAGGAACTAGTTTATTGCAGGCATTACAGGGCTTATGAAGGCTAAAACCACAAAGGAAAATCCCCTCCCCAACCAAGTGTCCAATCATATTAAAGGTGAACCTGAGCACGCAGCCTCCTCTCCATAGCACAGCATAGTGTTTGCGAGGTGATCACTGCTTGCCAAGATGCATGGAAATGACAGGAGTCAATTAGCAATTCTTCAAAACATGTCTGGCCATGTTCAGGCCATTTCCTCTAGGAGCGAAGCAAGTCTGATCACTCCCGGCCATTTTCTCTAGGCGCCATCCTGCCTCACCCCTGGCCTTAGGCCCCTGCACTCTATAAAATCAAAAGAAAAATTACATACTCCCAACATACAGTGGAACAGAATACACATTA
>NW_008352438.1:0-412 GCF_000622305.1 Nannospalax galili | reverse complement strand
TTAGGATTAGGGCGAAGTTACGTTTTTGGATTATTGTTAGAGTTAGAGTTAGGTTTGGGCTTTGGAATAGGGTAAAGTGGAACTATGTTCAGTATTCAGCCTATGGGCAGTATTAAGATTAAGACTAGCATTTGTGTAAAGGGTAGGTTTAGGTTTAGGTTTATGGATATGGCTAGGTTAGGTTTAGGATTAGGTCAAAGTTTAATGTTGGGGTAGAGATAGTTTTAGGGTAAGATTAGGCTTAGGTTTAGGGCTAGGGTTCTGGATAGGATTAGGCTTAGCCTTGGGGCTAGGTTGTAGATTGAGGGTTAGTTTTAGAGTTAGGTTTAGGGTTGGGGCAAGATTTAGGGTTAAGGTTTTTGTTATGGTTAATTTTGGTTTACAGTATATATTTTGGATTATTATTAGAGTT
>NW_008352437.1:2113-5055 GCF_000622305.1 Nannospalax galili | reverse complement strand
AATTAGACACAGGAAGAGATGCCATTCAAGAGGCGAAGGCAGAAACTTCAGAATCAGAGAAGTATCTATACCTAGGCCTGACCGGGAGAGAAGAAACCCCATCTTTAAAGAATTCTCAAAGATTGTCAGAAGATAATTAGGAATTGCAAGGAAAAGTACTATTTAAAAATCTAAATACCAACAGCCACTTATTTACCTGTTCTTTCTAAAATCATGTTTTTACAGTCTTTGAGAATTTCATAAAGTATATTTCATCATATTCAGACACTGCCCCATCTCTCAGCTTCACCCTTATACCCCTATCCTGCCCACCCCTATCATGCCCTCTATGATTGAGTAAGGCTTATTGAGTCTAATTTCTGTTCCATAAATGTTCTTGGGTGTGAGTCCATCCCCTGGAGCCTGGCCACACCTTACCTGACATCATACTCTTAAAGGAAACTGACTCTGCCTCCCTCAGCAGCTATCAGCTGCCAACACTCCTTCAGCTAGGGCTGCGGTTTCTAGCCCAACTCTCCCTCCATGATGGGGTTTTTGTCTAACTTGGGATTGTGGAGGTCTTGTGTATGCTGTCACAAGTTATGTGGTTTTTATATGCTCAACGGCCCTTCTGTGTCTGAAAAACACTGTATCCATCTACCACCTCTTGGTCTTATACCCCCCTTCTATAATGATCCCTGAACTTTAGGGGCAGAGGGTATAAGTGTCCCTTTTATGGCTCAGCACTCCAAAGTCTCATTCTTGACACACTGACAAGCGAGGGTCTCTGTGTTAACTGCCACCTGATAAAAGAAGCTTTTCTGGGGAGTGCTGAGAGGTACACTGGTCTATGGGTATAACGTAGGTCATTAGGAATGGTTTAATACTTTGTCCATTTAGCAGGACAATAGCAGAAGTTTTTCCCCTATGGCCTGTGACAATGCCAGTCATGGGTTCCTGGCTCTGATACTAGTGCCAAGCACCTTCTCTGGTCTTGTGAAGCAGACCTTATATTGAACAGAAAGTGATGGCTATTCCCATAGCATGGTTGCCATTATTGTACTAGTGGACATATCTTGCCAGGCCAATTGTTACTGTAACATACAAGGTATACAGCTGGGTAAGGCCGATGACTAGTTCTCTCTTCCAGTTGCAAGCACAGACCCTTCCCGCACCATGAAAACTAGGCAATAGAGATGAAGCTTTGAATTCAGCACCAACTTGATTCCTTTGTGATTTTCCTAAGATTCACATATGTAGTGTCCTGTGGTCAAGCTCTAGAGGGTAACCAAAAGAAATGACACCAGCCAGTATTGCTTGAAGGTCTATGAGACCTTCCTGGTCAACAGTTCCAAAAGAGGGAGTTCATTCCTGGCACTGAGATTTTTATTTGCAGAACTGTGATGTCTGGTAGAGGCATTATGGAGCATCTACATTTAATCTATTTGTATATAGGCATATGTTTATATTTTAAGAAGCTTCTACAATAGTAGGTTTCCATATGCTTTTTTTCTAGTTATCTGTTCTAGTTTAGTTCCCTTGCTGTAATAAAACACTGACCAAAATATACTTGGGGAAGAAAAGGGATTATTTCACCTTACCACTTAGAGTCCATCATGGAGGGAAGTTAAAGCAGGAACTCAATTCAGGGACCTGGAGGCAGGAAACGGAGCACAGAACACATAGGAACGTGTGTATTTGCCTGCTCTTCAGGCCTGTGCTCAGCCTGCCTTCTTAAGCAACCCAGGATGACCTGCCCTGGGGTGGCATCACGTAGCACCGCCCACAATGGAGTGGTCCTCCACATCACCCAGCCGTGAAGAAAATTCCTCACAGATGTGCCCAAGGCCAATTCAAAAGAGTAATTTCCCAAACTGAATTTTTTGGTCCAGGGTATGGCAAACTGACAACAGACGCTATCCAGCGTAGTATCCCTTCCCATAATCCCTCCTCAAAACAGCACTCTGATGCCCCATATGATTAACATTCTACACAACTTTTCCCCATACAAATTTCTACCTCTCTATTCTTTATATCTCTTTCCCTTCCCATAAACTCATCCCCACAATGCCCCACCCCCAAGATGTTTACTGACCTCCACGAATTTTCAAACTGGAATACACATAAAGATTCAAGGCTAGCATCAGCATATGAAAGAGTGCATAAAATGTTTATCATTCTGGATCTGAGATAGTTCACAGGATGATTGTTTCTAGTTCCATCCATTTACCCATGAAATTGTGTTTTCCTTGATAAGATAAAAGAATTTCATTGTATTAATGTAGCACATTTCAGTACCCATTCGTTGGTTGTTATACATCTAAGATTTTTTTTTCCATTTCCTGACTATTGGGAAGAGACTAGCATAAACAAGGATGTACAGATAGCTCTTTAGTAGGATGCAAAGTCCTTTGGGTATATGCCCAAGAATAGTATGGCTGGATAAGTGATAGATCTATTTGCACTTTTTACAGAAGCCTCCACATTCATTTCCATCCTATCTGCACCAGTTTGAACTCCACTAGCAGTGACTCAGAGTTCTCCTTTACCCACAGCCTCGTCAGCACATACTATCACTTGTTTTTGTCTTATCCATTGTTACTTGGATAAGATGAAATCTCAAAGAAGTTTCAATTTGTATTTTCCTGATAGCTAAAGATATCAATTTTTTTAAAAAATTAATTTTATTTTGTGTGTATGAGGTTCATGTCTGCATGTATGTAAGCGCACCTGTGTCATGCAGTACCCACAGAGGTCAGAGGGGGGCCAGTCCCCTGGACTGGAGTTATAGGCAGTTGTTAGCTGCCAGGTGGGTGCTGGGACTCAAACCCTGGTCTTATGCAAGAACAGCCAGTGCTCTTTACTGCTGAGCCATCTCTCCAGCCCACGATGCTGAACTTTTTAAAAACTTTCTCAGCCGTTTAAGTTTCACCTTTTATAATATTTCCTTGTACTTCTGTTCC
>NW_008352437.1:0-1006 GCF_000622305.1 Nannospalax galili | reverse complement strand
CTCACTTTCAAACGATGTTAATCAAAATTTGTAGATTATCAAGTGGCAGCAAAAATAATAAAATAGGGACCCAGTTGCATAGAAATCATTTATATTAGCCACATGCAGAATGTATGAGAAGATACACTGCATTCTCTATGGGAAATTATAAAGAATATGAATGCCCCATTGAGCTCAGATCTGTTTAAACATCTATTATCATCATGGACATCTTAGATCTGTTTGAAAGTCTTAGAGTAGATGTGTTCTAGAAATGTATGTCCACAGATCTCACTGCATGTTTTAATGGAAGGACAGGACACTATCACTAGTCCAGACTGCAGGTATCTGGGCAGATAATGCTTTACACAGGCAAATTAATATGATTCAACCTCCTGCTTGACACTTAGGTGCCTTCTCTGTTAACTAGAGATAATAGAGCATATCATATTTTACTTAAATTTATACAAACAAAGGTCATGAAATAAAAGTGATGAAGCTAAAATATATGATTCTTCTAGGGCTATTTTTGTTTTGTTGGGGGACAGGGTCTCCCACTGTCACTCAGGTTAACTTGGAATTCACCAGATTTCCCAGTCTATCTGGAACTTTTGGTGCCTCTACTGCATCTAATTCCTTAATGCTGGGATTGTAGGCTTGGTCCACCACACCTATCTCATTTTCTACTATTTTATTTTGTCAAACGTTCCTTGAAAATATTTAATTGTGGTTCAATAATAGGACATACTTTTACACTAATACATTTTAACAAGTAAATTTCACTGGATAGTTGGCTTTTTGATTTTACACAAAATTTGAAAATTGATTTATACAAAATTTCTAATTGACACGTTTCTGAATTGTTTAAAAAAGTCCTAAAGGGCTGGAGTGGTAGTACAGTCATTAAAGGCTAAGGCTAACAACCAAAAAGTAAAAAAATCTTAAAGTATCAAAGAGTATGTACATTAGAATTATATTTAGGCACACTGACAAATTGTCAGAGCACTGGAGGGAGAATGTTTTGTTT
>NW_008352436.1:0-281 GCF_000622305.1 Nannospalax galili | reverse complement strand
GGGGCGTCTAAATTTAATTAAGAACTGTTGTATGAAATTGCAAAAGCTCAATAAAAAATATTTATATATGGGGCTGGAGAGATGGCTCAGCGGTTAGGAACACTGGCTGTTCTTACAGAAGACCCGGGTTTGAATCCCAGCACCCACATGGCAGCTAACAACTGTCTGTAACTCCAGTTCCAGGGGATCCGACAGCCTCTTCTGTCCTCCGAGTGCATTGCACGACACGCTTGCACTTACCTACATGCAGGCAATACACGCATACACATAAAATAAAAATA
>NW_008352435.1:0-375 GCF_000622305.1 Nannospalax galili | reverse complement strand
GTTGCCCATGCTGTCTGAGAATCGCCCTTGCGTGAGCCTCGCCGGTCAG
Source organism: Nannospalax galili (assembly GCF_000622305.1). Classification (NCBI taxonomy): domain Eukaryota; kingdom Metazoa; phylum Chordata; class Mammalia; order Rodentia; family Spalacidae; genus Nannospalax; species Nannospalax galili. The sequence goes on along the minus strand of NW_008352435.1, from coordinate 326 downwards.
TAGAAGTGCTGACACACACCCGACAGACCCGGTCGCCTGTTAGTAACCGTAGGTCTTCGGTGGATGGCTTAGAAGGAACAAGTACACTGCTCCTCCTACTCCAGGCAAGCTGGCAATTTCTCAGGAGCTGGGGTCCCTCCCTATTGTGGGACTGAGAATCTCAAGCACTAATAATGCCTATCTATTGGGTGCGTCAACCTTACCTTCTCTTCTACCGATCTGTCTCACGGCAGTCATTCTGTGGCGATCTTGGGGGTTCGTGGGGGGCACTTGTACAGGCTCTCTGTGGTTGACGTTCCTCTTGGTGGTCTTCCTTGAGCCCCACG
>NW_008352434.1:0-677 GCF_000622305.1 Nannospalax galili | reverse complement strand
TCCTTACTAAGCTCAATATACAAACACGGTGCTCAATGTCCCCACGCAATTACCCAATATGACATCACAATGACATAATGTGTCATCACAATCCTCTAATGTGACATCACACTGCTTCAAAGTGATGTCACAATGCTCCAATGTGCCAGCACTATGGCCCCATGTGGCATTATGTTGCTCCAATATGCCATCACAATGTAACCTTATGATTTCACGATGTTCCACTCTGCCATCACAACGCTCATTGTTCCATCACAAATCGCCATTGTGTCATTACAATGATCCATTTTGTCTTCACCATACTCAATATGCAAACATGGTGCTCAACGTCCCCTCACAATCCCCTAATGTGACATCACAATGGTACAATGTGGCATCACAATGCTCCAGTATGCCAGCCCTATGGCCCATGTGACATTATATTTCTCCAATGCACCAACACAATGTTTGAATACAACTTCACAATGTTCCTTTGTGGAATCACAATGGGCCATTGTGTCATTACATTGATCCATTCTGTTGTCACCATACTCAATATGCAAACATGGTGCTCAAAGTCCACTCACAGTCCTCCAGTGTGACATAACAATGCCCAAATATGACATCACAGTGCTCCAATGTTCCACAACTATGGCTTCATGTCCCATTATACTGCTCCAATGTGCCATCACGGTGAT
>NW_008352433.1:0-432 GCF_000622305.1 Nannospalax galili | reverse complement strand
CTTTGTTTTAGAAAAATATGTCTCTATTTTGTATCTAATTGCTTGCTTTCTTTAGAAAGAACAATAGTTCTAACAATGTGCGTATAATATTAAAAACGAATGCCCTGAAGCATTTTGTGTTAAAACCCGTTTCCTACGAATTGTATTCAAAAGAGTATTGCCGTGACAGTCTCTTTGCTTTAGAAAAATATGTGTCAGTTGTGTTCCTAAGTGCTTGCTGTCTGTAGAAAGAACAGTAGTACTAACAATGTGTTTATGATAGTGAAAACGAATGAACAGAAGCATTTTGTTTCAAAACCCGTTTCCTACGAATTGTATTCAAAACAGTGTTGCCATGACTTTCATTTTCCTTGCTTTAGAAAAATATGTGTTGGTTGTGTTTCTAAGGGCTTGCTTTCTGAAGAAAGAACAGTAGTTCTAACAATGTGTTTG
>NW_008352432.1:4475-6848 GCF_000622305.1 Nannospalax galili | reverse complement strand
TTCTATCATTTCTGTAATACAGATAGAAATGATAGCAAATACAAGTCATTACACATACATATGCATGTCATTCACAGTCCTGTAGGGCATGAGCAAAAATGATTATCAGTGTGGACAGCCTGAAGGTGAGATGGGCCTGATTAAGGAGCAGGTTCTGGTATTGAGTGATACAGGCATTTGATTTCCATCAGCCATTCACTCCCAGGAGTAGGCTCTCTCTATTGCATGGGGTTAAGTCTTGGTCCAAGTTGAGCTTGTCAGTCTTTCACTAGTAGAGTAGGAGCCACTATGCTGCATAGACAGGAAGGCCATCCAGACGCTACTGTGTCTAGGTATTTGGATAAGAGTAGGACTTTTCCAGGGTCCCAAAGTTTGAATAAGTACACCATTTGCCATCTCCCCGGCATCATGAATGAAACGGCACACATCAGGCAAGACCAGAGTTAGGACCTTTTTATGTTTTGGAAAGCTCATCCCTCTGTCTCTGTCCATGGATGAGTAGAGGGGCCTTGATATTTCAATGAAGCCCAGGACCCAATTTTGGCAATATCCCATTTACCCAAGGAATTTGAGTATGCAATATTTTAGATTGGGGCATGAGTATGTTAAGGACAGATTCCTTCTGGGCTGCAGTAAGAGTCCCCTTACCTTAAGAGTGTTTGTACCCCAAGTAGGTAAATTGTCTGGCATATTTGAGTTTTCTTCATGGAGACATGGTAGCTCAGGTCCTGGAGCAACTGAAGCATGTCTTAGGTATGTCTTGTAAGTGGATTATGGGGTCAGCAGCAACTAAAAGGAGGCCATCCATATACTGGAGCAGTATTGAGTCAAGATAAGAGGTCCTGAATCTTGTCAAGTCCTACTGAAGGGCTGCTCTGAACAGAACAAAGGCCAAATTTAGTGAACCTTGATTTTAGGTAGATTTGTGTGCTTTTGGGATGTCCTCTGATTCCCATTAGAAGAGTCTAGTGAAACATGTCCACTGCTCAGGAGCACTCAGGACCTGAAGCTTCTCAGAAAATAGAGTGTTGACTTGCTGCAGGGCCCCCATGGCACTGTTCCTGACCTGAGGTACAACCCAGAACCCTGGATCTCAGGAGCCCTCTCCCCTGCAACAATTCATAAAGCCAGGGAGAACAAGTCTGAGCACCTTGAATGGCTATTTCACTGGGGCCTCAAAAATGTAATGCCAAATTCAAGACACAAAGAATGCCATATAGTGATGCTTGAAATAAGAGTCCTTTAATAATATCCAGTGTTCAGGGAAGGCTATCACCAAAAAGAACTCTCCATGCTGAGCAAAGACGGAGCAGGATCTATAAAATTTAAAACTGCAATTACATCACAGCAGGGGCAAAACCAATAACCATTATTACAACAAACAAGGAGCGAGTCAGTTAGCAAAGAGGTTTTCAGCTAACGAAAAGTTTCTAAGTTTTGTGTAGGAAAAACAAGTTTCTCAGAATTCCAGAAACAATGAACTCCATGTAGATGTACGTATAGATGAATGAGAGGGTGTTCTGCCTTGCTAGTTGAAAATTTCTCAGCATTGTACAAAGCATGTACACCATGAAATACAGGTGGCACCTTTGTGGCTGGCTGCATGTAGCAAGAGGTAGGAGGGAGCTGGGGAGAAACACTGGGTAGGTCAAAGTCAGCTAGGAGAAAATGGAGTTAAGTTTTGTCACTTCACTTGGTACCATAAACCCATTCAGGATGTCTATGGCTGGAGAGGTCATAGGTCCTAAGTGGGAGATCCACTATCGATGTCTTGTTAATGGCCATGGTAACTGCTTTCTAATAGTTACGTTTATATTAATTAATTAGTGCAGTTCTCAGACTTGGTTAGAGAAGCCACCTTTGGCAATAGGTGATGGTCAAACAGGGGACTCATGCCTGTTCAAAGCACTGAGAACAATTGATATTGCATTAACAACCTTAAATGGAACATTTATGTCACCCTCTCTAAGACCCAAAGTCATGTGTTGAATGTTTGAGTCTCAGTTGATACTAATATCTTTGAAGGTTCTGGAAACTTCAGGAAGATGTGTGTCACTGGGGTGTGCTTTAGATGGTTTTCCTGGTCCCTGGTCTCTCTGCTTCCATGATTTTAGTCTCTCATTGATTCCAGTCTGCAATACTTTCCTGCCATAATGAATTGAAAACTCTGAAACCAGGAGCTAAAGTAAATTATTCCTGTCTTACGTGGGCTGTTTGTCACTGCAAAAGGAATATCTGAGTAATGCAAAAAACTGCTGAAAAAAAGTGTAGTTAGTACTATGACTATTCTTAGTGCAATTCAGAAATCTTTGGAATAGTTTCAGGGAGTTATTTGAAAAAATTTGGAAATGTATTATAAGTGACATACTTCTT
>NW_008352432.1:0-1672 GCF_000622305.1 Nannospalax galili | reverse complement strand
GGGAGACATTACAACAGATGCCAATAAAATTATAAGGACATACATTAAAAATATATATTCCATTAAATTTGAAAATATAAAAGAAATGGATAGGTTTCTAGACATATATGATCTACTAAAAATTAAACCAAGCTGAGACCAGTTATTTGAACAGATCTATAGCAAACAAGCATATGGAAACACTAATTTTAAAACTCTTCCAACTAGCTGGGCATGGTGGCACATGCCTTTAATCTTCAAGGCCTACCTGGGCTACATAGCAAGTTCCAGGCCAGCTGGGGCTACAGGGAGATGCTGTTTCAAAAAAAAAAAACTCCCAGGCCCAGATGGATTCACTATTTAAGTCTATCAGACCTTTAAAGTAGAATTAACATCAGTCTTTCTCAAATTGTTCCATAGGAAAAGAAGAGGAATATCTGAAAACTTTTTATGAAGCCAGTATTATTCTGATGCCAAAACCAGATATGGACCCAACCCAAAAAAGAATTATAGACCAATTTCTCTGGTTAACACAGATGCACAGATTCTCAAAAAAAATCTTACAAGAAGAATTTTAAAACAAAAAAAAAATCTTACAGGAAGAATTTTAAAATGCATTCAAAGAACTAGTTACTATGACCAACTTCGTTTCACCCCAGGAAAGTGGGAATGGTTAAGCATATGCAAATCAATACACATAATTCACCACATAAACGGATTCAAGGACAGATGCCAAAGACATACACAGGAAATAATTCAGTATCTTTAGCAAATCGTATTGTGAAAACTGGATATCAACATGTAAAAAAGAAATAATCTTGATCCTTCTCTTATCCTGCACACAAATCAATTCCAAATTGATCAAAGATCTCAATTTTAGACCTGAAACTGAAGTGTCTGTTAGAAAGACTAAGGAGTATACTTGAAAGTCTGGTAAGGACTTTCTGAATACTACACTCTTCATTCAGGAAATAAGATCAGTTATCAACAAGTGACACTTTGTGAAATTAAAAATTCTTCTGAACCGAAAAGGGAACTATTAGTGGACTGAAGATGCAGCCTATATAGAGGAAAAAATCTTTGCCAGTTATATATCTGATGTGGGATTAGTGTCTATAATATACCAGAAACTCAAAAAAATAGCCACCAGAAAACAAGCAACCCAATTCAAAAGTGGGATACGGAACTGAAAAGAGAGTTCTCAGAAGAAGAAATGCAAACGAACAAATATTTTTAAAACATTTCACTATCCTTACTCATCAAGGAAATGCAAATCAAAACTTCTTTGAGATTGCATCTTATCCAGTCAGAATTGCTAAGACTAATAATAAAAAAAAAAAAGACAACAAATGCTGGCAAGGATGTGGGGAAGGGGAAATCCTTGTGCACTGTTGGTGTAAATGCAATCTGATTCAGCAACTTTGGAAATCAATTGGCGGTTCCCTCAAAACAAACAAACAAATAAAACCTAAACTAGAAATAGATATATCACATGATCCAATTATACCACTGCAAATATACTTCCGGGCATATACCTAGAGAATTCAATTTTCTACTTTTCAGACATATGTTCATAGGTGCCCAAATGGCAGTAGTTAGGTCACGGAAACAGCCTAAATGTCCATTAACTGAAGAATGGATAATGAAAATGTGATACCTATGCACAATAGAATTTTATTCAGCTATAAAAAAA
>NW_008352431.1:0-473 GCF_000622305.1 Nannospalax galili | reverse complement strand
AAAAAAAAATCCTAAGATGCATATGGAAGAACAAAAGACCTCAGATAGCCAAAGAAACAATGAGCACCAAGAGCAACACTGGGGGGATTACTATACCAGACTTTGAACTGTATTACAGAGCTATAGTCATAAAAACAACATAGTACTGGCACAAAAATAGACTCATAGATCAATGGAGCAAAATTGAAGACCTAAATATGAGTACGTGCAATTTCAGCCACCTGATATTTGGGTCCAGGAACATTCACTGGAGGAAAGACAGCATGTTCAGCAAATGGTGCTGCCAAAACTAGATCTCCACCTGTGGAAGAATGAAACTAAACCTTTATCTTTCACCTTGCACAAAAGTCAACTCCAAATGGATCAAAGACCTCAATATGAAGCCTGAAACTCTGAAACTGTTAGAATAAAACATTGGCAAAAATCTACAAGATATATGTGTAGGAAAGGATTTTCTAAACAGGACATCAATT
>NW_008352430.1:0-201 GCF_000622305.1 Nannospalax galili | reverse complement strand
ACCTAGTAGGTAGAGGTGCTTGCTGCCAAGCATGATAACCTGTGTTCTACCCTGTGGAACACTCACATGGCACATACACACACACACACACACACACACACACACACACACTCACTCACTCACTCACTCACTCACAGACACAACAAAAACGTAAAGAAATATTTGAGAAATAACTTTGAAATACTGAAAGAAGCTAGGCTG
>NW_008352429.1:1645-3480 GCF_000622305.1 Nannospalax galili | reverse complement strand
TGGGCATGTCTTTCTTTAATCTGGGGAAATTTTCTTCCACAATTCTGTTGACGATCTGGTCCTTGCCATTATCTTGGGATTCTTCTCCTTCCTGTATGTCTATGCTTCGTAAGTTTGGTCTTTTTATGATGTCACATAATTCCTGCATATTCCATTCTTGTGATTTCTTACATTTTTCATAATCTTTGCTTGAGTGGTCTAGTTCATCCAGTTTATCTTCCAGTCTTGACACTCTGTTTTCCATGTCGTTCATCCTATTGGTGAGTCTTTCTCCTGTTGTTTCTAATTGGCTTACTGTTTCACCTCCTTATTCATTTCAGTCCGAGTATTCTTTAATATTTCTAACTCTTTTCTGAATTCACTCAGAAGTTTATCCCTATCTTCCTTCAGTTCTTTGATTTCTTTGTTTGTGTTTTCTTTAAATTCACTGAATTCTTTTATCATGTTTATAATTTTTCTTTTGAGTTCCATGTCTTGCATTATTTCTAGGTGGTTCTCATTGTACTCCTCTAGATACTATTGGTGCTTGGTGGGGATATATTATTTGGGTTTTTTATGTTATGATTTTTTTGCTGTGACTTCGACATGTGGATTTCTTTTGTAGTTTCTTTTTTAAATATTTTATTTATTATTTTTACTTTATGTGAATGAATGTATTGCTTACAAGTGTGTAAGTGCACCTGTGTCGTGCAATGCCTGCAGAGGCCCAAAGAAGGCATTGGATTCTCATGGAACTGGAGTTATGGATTGTTTTTAGCCACCATGTGTTGCTGGGAATTGAACTCGGGTCCTCTGCAAGAGCTGTCAGTGCTCTTAACTGCTAAGCCATCTCTCCAGCCCCTCTTTTGTAGTTTCTGATTCTTGTGTGAGACTCAAGCCTTCCTTTGTTGAGTTTAGGTCTGTTTCTGTTTCTAAATTTTATGTGCCTTTGTGGTTTACTTGTTGGGTATGAAAAGGTGGTTGGTCTAGGTTTCAGTTTCTCTCTTTTGATTTTATATTGGAGGGGCCTGATGGCTTTAGTCCTGCTGCTCAGTTCTGACAGAGGCCCAAGTTGGATGAGGATCAGATGCTCTCAGGCTTTCTCCTAAGGTTTGGATCCCTCTATTCAGCAGTCACCATACAATTTGAAAGGCTTGCTAGGTAGAGGTAGGATTCAGGACTCTCAGGAAGTCAGGGAATGAGGCTGGTCTCAAGGATCCAGGGCAAGCAGAGAAGGAGGCTGATCTCAGGAATCCAAGGCAGGTTGGAGGAAGTGACAGTCAAGGACAAAGGCTGATGCAGGTATGCAAAGGTAAGTTGGGGGTGAGCAGGCTGTGAGGGCTCCAGGGGACTAGACTGAAGAAATGGGTTGGTCTGGGTGCAAAGGATCAGGAAGCAGTGGGAAATCTGGGCCAAGAGGGTAGTCTAGAGGTCTGGGGTACCAAAAGAAGAGGTGGGCCAAGGCCCAAGTTAGAAGGAGAAAAGGTATGTGAGCCAAGCAACTCTTTATTGGTTATTCAATTCAACAAATATGTATTAAAGAACAGTTGTATGCAAAAGACAGAATTGGGCAATCTGGAGAATTAAAAAAATAAATTGATTAGTTCAACAAACACTTGCTGAACATTTGTACTCATCTCTCTGGGCATTTAGATGTGGCAGTAAGGGATTGAGGAAGTATCCTTTTACCAGAGTTCACATTCTAGTCAGTGAAACCTGGGTCTTCTCTCAAAGCAAGACTGTATAGTGAGGAGCTGAAACCACCTTGTAATTAAATGTAACATTATGAGTCTTAAGATCAGGGGTATGAAAGAACAAAAATTAAAAGTTACAGGTGAGAATCCGGTGCTAGTATC
>NW_008352429.1:0-1207 GCF_000622305.1 Nannospalax galili | reverse complement strand
CCTCCCTCCCCCAACTAGAGCCCTTATACTCTGATATCCCTGCTACTGTCTGCTGTGTTGTCAGCACCCCCAGCCCTTCCCTACTAATTGCCCTTCTGGTGAATCTGGTCAGCCTATCTAGAGGTCTTTGTTTTAGGAGGGTCAGCTGTTCCTCATCTAGCAGCAATCAGTTGTCAATATTCCTTTAGGCAAGATTGGGCTCTGCTGTTCATTTTCCTAGTTCTACTATCTGGGAGTCCCTTTGACCACCTTGGCCAACAACTCGAAAGAAGGTATCTCCTACTTGGCATTGTTGCTTGTTATGTAGCCTTTAGCTATGCTCCTATGCATATGGACTCTTAAGAAATTATATTGGCCCCTTTAATCTTTTTGGTGTTTAAGGCCATACAGTTGGCCCAGATAAACCAATTTATTTTTACTCATAAGGTAGTTTGAGGATCTGTTTCTCGGGGTCACATGGGCTTGGGAGGAGTCCCTGGCTCCCTTCTTTTACTGGTTCTGCCTATGTGAAGATAAGTCAAAGGTCCTGCTTGACTATGGTTGGCCTCGCTTGGAAGCATGGAGGAAATGTTTCCTTTGTGTTGACCCTCCTCTTGGTAGACTGGTTCAAGTCCATCTGGTGGGGTCTCTTCGTCCTCCTTGATCAAGAGGACAGGTACAATTACAGGACATTTTGAGAGATGCTCATAGTCCTGTGGAACTAGTCGACCTAGGAAGGCAAGGAGCAAAAACTGTCCTTTATGTCCCTCTGACCAAATTAGTATAGGCCTCAAAGTATGTCTGTTAAACATCCAAGAAGGTTAGTTCCACCAGTCTGTTACTTTTAATTACCATGTGCTATATAGATAAAGCTTGGGCAAAGACCAAAGTTTCTCAGATAAACGTTGACTTGTATTTCTTGATCTGCTATGTATAATTTGTCAGTAGGTTGTAGGAGTAATATGGTTTCCTCTGGTTTTCAAAACTAGCTATGCATTATTTATCTCTCACATTGTCTCACCCCTCCACCATAGTTTTCCCACTTAAGGTGTCCCCATTTCCCACCTTTCTCCCTTAATAATATCCTTCTCCAATGGTCCTACCTCTCTTGAGCTCCTTTTTTCCCTTTATCCCCTAGGTTCCTTTTATACCTTTCCTTCCCCCCTCCCTTAAACTGACCCAATTTTTATTGATATCTCCCTTATTAAGGCCTGTTTCCTACTGTTCT
>NW_008352428.1:0-393 GCF_000622305.1 Nannospalax galili | reverse complement strand
TTCCACCCCAGTGAACAGCTACTGTGACAGAGACAGAAACCCTGCATCTTGTAAAATGTTCAAGGGTCCTGTGGAAGTCTTGCTAGAACTGGAATAGATAATGTCTGGAAAGATGCTGGTTGCCCCTGAAAAGATGAAGGCAGGTCATAAAGAGGCCCTGTGGTGGGAAGTCCACCAAGGAGCAGAGCTAGAAACATCAAAATGCACACAGTGGTCTTTCAATCCTGGGGTTCTTGCCAAGAAAAAGTAATCTCAGTTTCTATCTGCTTCATAGATTACCCCCAAATTCCGAAGGAAGAATCAGATAAATGAGTATAACAAAACTGAGATTTTAAAAGCACATAAGCTTTTAGTGTGCATCAGCCTTGATTTCCATTCCATGGCTGCAATTGG
>NW_008352427.1:0-283 GCF_000622305.1 Nannospalax galili | reverse complement strand
GGCTTTACATGGAAGCATGGAGGAAATGTTTCCTCTGTGTTGACCCTCCTCATTGTATACTGGACACTGGTTCAAATCAATCTGGTGGGGTCTCCATGGCCTCCCTGACCAAGAGGACAGATGACTCACCACAGTTACAGGACATTTTGAGAGATGCTCCATAGTATGGGCGGCTGCGCTCTCTCTCTGGGCGCAGCCGTATGCTCACTCCCTGCGGTCCGCAGACTTCCCCGCGGCTGCTTTGGGTCCGCGCCTGGGCTCGGCAGCTCGGGTCCCGCGTCTC
>NW_008352426.1:0-240 GCF_000622305.1 Nannospalax galili | reverse complement strand
CTTCAACCCCCTCTGAATACAAACTGTATATAAAAAAAGGCTTGCAGTACACTAAAGCGACCCTTGAAAAGTGGACTTGCTTGGGCTCCGTCTCTTCTTTCTCGCCAGTTTTTCCTTTCAGGGAGTGGTCCCCCTCGAGCTTTACCTGTACAGGGTCCCCACAGGCGGGGGCAAATTGGGTCATTACCACATGCACTGTATCATCATCATGCTCAATATACAAACATGGTACTCAGTGTC
>NW_008352425.1:0-367 GCF_000622305.1 Nannospalax galili | reverse complement strand
TCATTACGTAGGTCAGAATTGGTTCCTTCAGTCACATACCTAATGACTGGATAGACATTGTTCAAACGCAGTCTCATTCTAAATCCATTGTTTTTTAATTTATTTTACTTTTTATTGAAAATTAGAACTAGGTCTTATTGTTTTCATGGCTATTTGAGGCAAATAAAGAATTGAATAAGGGGCTGGAGAGATTGCTCAGTGGTTAAGAACACTGACTGTTCTTGCAGAAGACCCAGATTTGAATCCCAGCACCCACATGGCAGCTAACAACTGTCTATAACTCCAGTTCCAGGGGACCCGATGGTCTCTTAGGCTCTCCACGGGCATTGCACAACATGGGTGCACTTACCTACATGCAAGGAATACA
>NW_008352424.1:0-406 GCF_000622305.1 Nannospalax galili | reverse complement strand
ATCTCATAAGAATCTCATTCCTGTAAGAGACTGTCTTTCCAGGAGCCATCAATTGTCAAAAGTACTTTAGATTGGGTTGATATTTCTTATCCATTTCCCCATGTCTATGCTGGCAATTTGTCAGGTTTGAGCTTGTTTGGGACTTTGGCAGACTGTGACAATTGCTGTGAGTTCATTTGTGCAACTGAACAGCTGTCTGGAAAACTGTTTCCGTATGATCATTCACCACCTCTTGTCCCGGCCCGCGGGACTTTAAATGGGTACCTGGAGTGAGGAGTGGGGATTGAATGGGGCAAGAGACACAGAGAATGGGGACAAGACAGTGCTCTGATCAAGTCTCGTTTATTGAACGTCCGTACAAAGCTTTTATAGGGAAGCAGAGGGCAGAAGAAGCTGGGCGGGTAAG
>NW_008352423.1:2108-6607 GCF_000622305.1 Nannospalax galili | reverse complement strand
ATCCTTTCACCTTAAGGTAGTGCCTGTCCTTGAAGGTGAGATGGATGTCTTTCAGACAACAAAAAAATGGACTTTGTTTCTTTTTTTTCTTTTAAAAATATTTTATTTAATATGTATGAGTGCATTGCCTGCATGTATGTGAGTGCACCCATGTCGTGCAATGCCACAGAGGTCAGAAGAGGGCCTTGGATTCCTCTGGAACTGGAGATAAGGATGGTTTGTAGCCACCAGGTGGGTGCTGGGAATCGAACCCAGGTCCTCTGCACGAGCAGTCAGCGCTCTTAACCTCTGAGCCATCTCTCCAGCCCCAGACTTTGTTTCTTAATAGATTCAACTAGCCTGTGTCTTTTGACTGCGGAGTTTAGTCAATTGATATTTAAAGTTATTTTTGAAAGATGTGTATTAGTTGGCATCATTTTGGTTACTGCTTGCATTCTTTGTCTAACTTTGTGTTTCCACAGTTATACCTTCATTTAGTTTCTTTCTGTTGCCCCTGGGGTATAGTTGTCCCTTTCTCTGTTCTTTGTATTGCATCAAGTATTCTTTGAAGGGCTGGTTTTGTGAACATGTATTCTTTCAGCCTATTTGTGTCACGGAAGATTTTTCTTTCCCCTTCAACTACAATAGACATTTTTGCTGGGTAAAGAATTCTGGATTAGTATCTGCGGTCATTTAGAACTGGGAATATTTTGGTCCAGCCTCTTTCAGGTTTCATAGTTTGCACTGAAAAGCTGTGAATCTGGTGGGTTTTCCTTTATATGTTACCTGTTGGTTTTCTTTTGCGGTTTTCAGTACTCTTTGTTCTGTACACTTAATGTTTTTACTATGATATGCTGTCGGGAGTTTCTTTTCTGATCCTGTCGTATTTGGTGTTCTATGTGCTTCTTATATTTGTATGCATATGTCTTTCCTTAATTTGGGAAACTTTTTCTACAATCCTGTTGAAGATCTGGTCAGTATCATTAACCTGAGATTCTTTTCCTTCCTCTATGCCTATGATGCATAAATTTGGTCTTTTCTGGTGTCCCACATTTCCTGCATACTCCATGTGTTTTTAAAACTTTTTCATAATTTTTGCTTGAGTGGTCCAATTCTTCACCTTTATCATCCAGGTTTAATATTCTGTTTTCTATTTCATTCATTTTAGAAGTGAGACTTTCCCCTGTTGTTTCAACTTGGTTTATTGAGTTTTGCACTTCCTTCATCATTCCTGCCCGAGTTTTCTTCAATGTTTCCTTCTCTTCTGTGAATTCATTTAAAAGTTTATCCCTATCTTCTTTTAGCTCTTTGATTTGTTTGTTTGTGTGTTCTTTAAATTCATTGAATTCCTAGATCATGTTTATGGCTCTTTTAATTTTGTGTCTTGGATTATCTCTAGGAGTTTCTCATTGGAGAACTCTTCTATAGGATTGGCGGTGTTTGGTGAGGATATATTGTTTGGGTTTTCCATATTATTTTTTTCATTGTGATTGTGGCATGTGGGTTTCTATTATTCTTTCTGATTGTGATATGAAACTCTAGCCTTCCTTTGTTAAATTACTATGTAATTTTGTTTGTATTACTGATGTTCCCTGCTTGTTTTTTGTGTGTGAAAAGCTGTTTGGTCTAGGCTTCAGGTTCTCTCATTTGATTTTATATTGTAGACAAGAGGGCTCTAGTCCAGCTACTCAGGAGCTCCAACAGAGGCCCAAGTCAGGCACCTATCAGATACCCTCAGGCTTCATCTGAAGGTTTAGGCCCCTAATATCCAGCAGTAACAGCACAATTTGAGAAGCTAGGTGGAGACTGGATTCAGGCAATTTCAGGCAGTCTGCAAAGGTCTGGGCCCCTACTCGCCTTCTTCTTTCTTAGTGCCATTCACTTGGAATAGTCTTTTCCATCCCGTAAACCTAAGATAATATCAATCCTTGAAGGTGAAATGAGTGTATAGCAGACAAAAAATTAATGAAAGAGTTTGTTTCTAATTTTTTTCAATGTACATTTTATTGTTCAGGGTTTTTTTTTGCATTTTATACAGTAAATGTTAAACATATTCAGAGCCTCCTCCCATATCTGCACCTGCCCATAGCACACCTACAGGATTTCACGCAGTCTGTCATATATTTTGAGGCCTATTGAGTCAAGTTTGTGTACCCAGATGTCCCTTGGTGTGAGTGCATCCACTGCAGTCTGTTCACCCTGTCAAGTGTTACCCCCTTAAATATCAACTCTCCCTCACTCAACAGTGATCAGCTTCCAATACTTCCTCAGCTAAAATTGGGGCCTTTAACAATTTCCCCAGTTCTATGCTGTTTTTTGTCTAACTGAGTTTGCATGGGTCATGTGCATGCTGCCGCCATTGCTGTAAGTTCATATGAGAAAGTTCCCAAGAGCCTGTATAACTCTGTTCCCTTGTAGTCATTCACCACCCCTGGCTCTTACAATCTATATTTATCTATAAATATCAGGATTTATATTTAGCTATAGTAAGAAATTACACTTGTCTAGGGATGTGACAGATGTGGGGTTTCCTCTAAGATCTATGATCTTTCCAGTCATGTATATTTGGTTATGTTTACAGTCCCACATATGAGTTCCCTCCCATTCAGTGGGCTTTAAGTCCAATCAGATAGCTCTTGATTATCCCCAAGATAAAAGTGCTACTACGGCACCAATATAGCTTGCTGTGCTGGTCACTGCTGTGGTTCTTAGGCTTTAAAGCTGGGGTTGAACCATTGATTGGTTTTTCTCCCTTAGAGTCTTGCGTAGATCCTCCAAGACTATAAGAGCTAGTCTTCAGGGAGGAAGCTTCCAGGTCAGTTTCAGCTCCATTCCTCCCATTCCTATGTCCAAAATATATCCTGATTCAGCAATGGGGTTATACCTTCAAGTTCTGGGAGGTAATCAAGAGCTGTGGCAATAGCTTGTGTTATTTTGAGACTCTCTTTGACTACCCTGACCAACAACTCACATGAAGGTATCCCATCTGGCACTTGTTATATGTCCGTCACCTGTACACATGCAGTCATGTACAGATATTGTTATATTCATTTTTCATCAGGCTTTTGAACTAATACATTTCCTTCTGGTTTCTCTACACAATAAGCCAATTTGAAATGCAAGGAGATAGCCTCACCAATAGAATGAATGAAATGGAAATCAAAACACGTTTTTGCGCGTTGTCACTTGTTAAATGTGGAATTGAGTCCAGTCCATTTGATTACACCCCAACAAAGCGCTCAGATTCCTGAAAGCAATTTATTCCAGGACAAATTTGCTAAAGCAGCAAATGTGATCTGCCTGTCTCTAGCTCCCATGCACAAGGAATACAAATTTATACCACAATGCCCACATTGACCATGGGTTCTGGGGCCCAAACTCAATTCCTCATGCTTCCAAGTCAAGGACTCCAGTGAGTTATCTCAAACCTATTTTTACTGTCTTTGAGGACATTCCCTAATGTCTTCCCTGCTGACTGGACCACTTTATACCTCACCAACAGGACAGAAATAGTTTCCTACTTGGCACATGCTTTATCAGCATTTACTCTTTTTTTTTCCATAATGATATCAACCCTTACTAGAGTGAGATATAATCTCACTACAGTTTTAATTTGCATTTGCCTGATGGCTAACAATGCTGGACATTGTTTCATAAGCTTATTACCTTTCGTGGTTCAGTGGGCACAATTCAAGACTGATGGGCTTGGGGAATCCCGAGGTATAGGTGCAGAAGAAATCAGGCCGCAGGGGATGCAGTGGAGTGTGAACCAGTGCATACTTTATTCTAAGAATCAACCTGATTTATAGTACAACAAGAGGAAGAGAAAATTTTCTTCTCAAGCCAACTTATCTATCATGATGATTACAGTACCTTCATGATATTTGCAGTACCTTCGTGTTCCCAGGGCTCAGCCCTTTTTGGAATCGTATCTTTCATTCCATGCCTATCAAAATGCTCTGTTCTTTACTTATAACTTTATTAGCTACGCAGCTTTGTTATACAGGCTTACTTAGGTACGTTTAATAGGGTTCAAGGAACTGTCAGTCTCATGATAGGAATAACTTCAGAAGAACATCCAAGTTCTCAGGGAACTGAGGCCTCATGGTCCAGCTCTGAGTTTACTTCAGATCAGAACTCGGGCCTTCACAATTACCCATCTGTAATTCATTTCTGAATAATTATTCATTTTAATACTTTTATTCATTTGGGTTGTTTTTCAGGTATTTCATGTCCTGACTCCTTTAATGTAGATATTAATACTCTTTCAGATGCATAGCTAGCTAAGAATATTACCCATTTAGATGACCTCCACTCAATTCCTTGTTTTCCTGTACTAAAGCTTTCAATTTCATAAAATCTCATTTCTCAACTTTTAACATATGCCATTTGCCTTTGATGTTTCTTTGCTGATGTTTTGTCTTGATCGCCTATTGGCAAGAGTGAGGTATTAAAGTCACCCACTATCATTGTATTGTCATTAATGTGTGCCACTTTATCCATTAGTGTTTATGAAACTG
>NW_008352423.1:0-1951 GCF_000622305.1 Nannospalax galili | reverse complement strand
ATCCAAAGCCTCTTGCTTTCTAATATGTGCTTAGCGTACCTTTTAAAGTCCTTTGACTTTAAGCTTATTCTTTTTGCCAGGTAGGTGCACTATTTCGTGGGGGGGGGGGTTTTTATTTTGACCGGACAATTGAAAGCATAATCATATGGAACTAACATTAAAACATATATATGAACTCTTGACATCTGTTTTCTAATACTTGGTTATATCTTAACAGTTATTTATTCACTGTGGTAGTGTGGCTTAGTCTTTCCTGTGTCCTCATGGCTCTATTTATTCATCTTTCCCTTCAATGTGTAGAATTCCTTGAAGTATGTTATGCAGTCTTGGAGTAGTATCCATGGGAAGTTGTTCTTTCCCCTTTAGTCATGAAATGTAGAATTAGTGGATAGAGTTATGAATCTGATTTCACAATTTAAAACAAATTGTTACCTTCCTGGCCTTTAGACTGTCTATTGAGAAATCTGCTCTTATTCTGATGGGTACCTCATTATGAGTAAGTTGGTACTTCTCTCTCTTTTCAATATTCTTTTTTCTATAAAATTACTTTTTAACAATAATAGGAAATGGACAGGTTCTGGATTAGTTGCTTTTCTTTTGCTGTGATAAAACACCATGACCATGGGAACTTACAGGAAGAAGCATTTATTTGAGCTTATGTTCCAGGTTCCAAAGGGATTTAGGGTCCGCCGTGGCAAAGAGGTGTGGTAAGGTTGCCTAAAGAGGCACAGAAGCTATGTGCTCACATTTTGAAGAAGAAACATGAAGCAGAACATGACTGGAAATCCATCAAGTCATAAAAATTATCTAGGCCTGCCCTCGGTGTCCATGCTTCCTCCAGCAAGACCATACCTTCTAAAACGTCCCAAAACAGAATGTCCCAATACATGAAGCCTATGGAGGACATTTCCATTCAAACCATCATATTCTGCTCCCTGGCTTCCATAGACTCATGACCACACAAAATGCAAACTGCATTGAACCCATATTAACTTCAAAAGTCCCCACAGTCTTTATCAGTCCCAATAGTATTCAAAAGTCCAAAGTTCAAAGTCTCTTCTGAGATTCAAGGAAATCTCTGAACTGTAAGCCTCTGTAAAATAAAAAACAAATTACATACTTCCAGCATACAACAGAGCAGAATGCATTCCCATTCTAAAAGGGAGGAATGGGGGTATAGTGAGAAAATGCCGAACCAAAACAATACAGAAAACCAGTAGAGTAAAACATCAAAACCAGTAGCTCCATATCTGATTTCTGGGTATTTACTTTCAAAGGACTTAGATGGCTCAGCCCCTCCACCTTTGATGCATGCAGCATACATCTCTCTTGTACTGGTACCACTTCCTGTATCCAACTCTTCTTGGCAGACATCTGACAGCTCTGACATTTCGAATGTCACTCTAGGTCTCCACTGCCAACCAGGCTTGAACTCCACAGGTTCACTCAATGGCCTATCAAGGCCTCTTGGCTTGTCAGGGTCTTCTTTATGCAGGGTACCCCTGTAGCTCTCTGAAAACACAGAGGAAGAACCAATGACCCCTTCACTCTTCATCTTTCACTGAAGAGGGGATGGAAATGATTAAAAGTCAGGGGTGGTGGATGACCACAAGGAAACAGTTTTCCAGGCTTCAGGAAATCCTAATAAAACTACAGCAATGGTGACAGTATGCACAAGACCCATGCGAACTCAAACCAAAGAAAAATTCGTGTAAAAGTTGGAAAGGGAGTAAGATGTACCGATCTTAGCTGAGTAATTACTGGCACCTGATCACTGCTGGGTGAAAGAGACTTGGTCTTCTTTAACAGAGTGACACTAGATAGGTTGACACGGTTAGAGTGGATGAACACATGCTGAAAGATATGTGGGAACACAAACCCGACTTGGTAGGCATTAACGTATTTGACAGAATACATGAAATCTGGTGAGGGGCCATGGGAAGGTGCAGAT
>NW_008352422.1:0-1583 GCF_000622305.1 Nannospalax galili | reverse complement strand
TTCAAATTTTACAATACAATCCTAGTTTATGCACAGAAAAACTGTGAATTGACACAATTATCCTGAATGAACACTCTTCAACTTGCCAACCACTACCACAAAGAAAACATTTAACACCTCCTTTCAGTCTAGTACCCCTCTCTCTCCCTCCCTCCCTACCTCCCTCCCCTCTGTGTGTGCTGTGTTGTATGTATTTGTGAAGGTGTGTATATGTGTGAGAGTGCATGTGGAGGTCAGAATTCAACACTGGATGTCTTCCTCAATCACTATTTTTTGAGACAGGGAGCCTAGAGTTGATTCAGCTAGGCAGAGGGCTCCAGGAATGCACCTATCTCCATCTCCCCAGAACTGGGGTTACAGGAACAAATTGCCTCATCTGGCTTCTACATGGGTGCTGAGGATCTAAACTCAGGCCTTCATGCTTGCATGGCAGGCACATCGGCTAAGACATCTCCCTAACCCTAAATTCAGTCTATTTAAATTTCCAAACTATTAATTACGAAATAGGATTCCAATCACAATTCAGCCTCTGGTAAATGGCTTGACTGCTCTGGAAACAAGGAAGGAGGGCTGAAATAAAGAGCCATAAAGCTCCGGATGGCTCCATATTTGTACAGATCACAAGGACAGAACAGGGTGGACCCCACCCTGAAATTACTGATTCAACAGTGTGATGTGAATCTCATCATCCTAACAGAATCTAGAATCACCTGAGAGATGAGCTTCCGAGCATGCCTATGGGAGATTATCTTCATTAGATTAATCAAGAAGTGGGAAGTGGGAAGACCTCCCCATTGTGGATGGCACCATTCCCTGGGTTGATATCCTAGACTGTATAAAAATAAAAAAGTGAGCTGAGCACAGGCATTCACCACTCTCTACTTCCTGACTGCAGACAGATATATGTAACATGACTAGCTGCTTCCAGTTCCTGCCTTCCTGACTTCCCCAGCACCAACCGTACCTTATCAAATTGTGAGCCAAAATAAATCCTCCTTTCCTTAAATTACTTTTGTTAGAGTGTTTTATCACAGCAACAGGAAAAGAAACTAAGACAAATTGTGTCTTGATTTATACTTATCTTTAACAACCCCCTGACAACTAGTACCTACTTACTAATGTTAACTCTCAGACAAGTACATTTGAATAGTTGGTTTTTAAAAGAAATGGTTTTACTGTAGTATTCCTAACTCAGGAATTTACTACCAAATTTTAAAGACTTATCAGACAAGAGGCGGGGCATAACAATGCATGTTAGAATGGCAGTCAGCAGGAGCAAACACACATGTATGCACAACTGCACCGTGCAGAGTGAGGAGCTAGGTATGTGGAGACAGACAGCTCTGACCCTGGATCAGCCACTTACTGCCTGGGACTAGACAAGCCCATCTACCTGTTTCCTTCTTTTACATAAATGAATTTTCCTGGGTTATGATAATTCTGATATAAGGTGGAAGCATACCCATCCACCGAGGATGCCCCAGCACCACTCTCCTCAAGGGGCTTCTTCAGTCAGGAGGTCTTCAACATTTCCCATGGTTAGGTAACCCCACTCACCATTCACTGAACACTCAACTCCTCAC
>NW_008352421.1:0-249 GCF_000622305.1 Nannospalax galili | reverse complement strand
CTGGACCAAAGTAGTCCCAGTTTTAAATGACCACAGATGCCAACCCAGACTCCTATACCCAGCCAAAATGTCTATTATAGTCAAAGTGGAAAGAAAAAAATCTTCCATGACATAAATAGGCTGAAGGAATTCATGTCCACAAAACCAGCCCTTCAGAGAGTTCTGGAAGCAATACAAAGAGCTATATCAAGAATGTAAACATAAAAATGACAGGATTCAATACCCATCTTTCATTAATAACTTTAAATA
>NW_008352420.1:2355-3973 GCF_000622305.1 Nannospalax galili | reverse complement strand
AAATACATGTCATATACATGTGTGTACATACATATATACGTGTGCAGCATAAAGTGATAACGCTACTCCTAAGATCCAGACTGCCCAACAAAAATCTTATTGCCAAGCACGGGTAATGGTAACTGCCCTTGAAATTGTTGGTTAGGGGAGCTCAAGAGCCTCACAAAACATAGTTTATTACCATTGCTTTGATTGCCTCATAGAACTCGAAGGTCTGACCCTACTGCTGAAGACAACTGGGATTTGTTTTCTTTGATCTTGTTCAAGCACATTTTGTTTTGTATTCCTACAAGTACATAAGACACACTTTTATGTACTATATTCTCAAATTTTGTGGCCAGTTGCTTTCATTTCGCACAACTCATCTTCATGAACAGCTAAGTAAAAATACTAGAATATTAATTTTGAACAAAGAATCACTCCTATTCAAGGCATGCCCCCACCATACTCTTTAACATTGAGGACAGTCCTCACTCAGACACCAGCATCACCGTCTCTGACTCCAGGACTCTGTTTCCTGTTTTCCAGCCCAAACCAGTACATATCTTGGATTCCGATGTAACATAAACAAGATGCGTCTCTTCCTATGCTATATACATGTTTCCACAGCCACATCAACACAGTTCAGCCGCAGGAAAAGTGGAACCAGCCTTACCTTCAACTTGCAAACCACAGGCCCTGGGGCCCAAGGGTCTTAGTGATGTGTGACTGCAGGTGGTTGAGGCCACAGTGTTACACCCTGGGTTTCATCCTCTCACTGCCTTTTCAGGACCTGAAGCACAAAGGAAATTGCTAGTGTCAGTCTGCCAAGAATCAGTTCCTGTGAGGACTGACAGTCTATGCCATTCTGACAGGGGGATTTGGACCTTCCCTTCTGCTGTGTCATTTTAATCAGCCATCTCTCTGCCTGGCAGTGTTTGCTGAAGCTCTAAATGAGCTCTCTCTATGCACATGTTGATCCAAGGCCCTGTGGTGATCGCAGGGCCTGGAATGAGCTTCCCCAAGGACATTCTCCATGATTCTTACAGGAAGAGGTCAATGCGTATTCCAGATTCCTCAGCTTGACTGGAGAATCCTAGAAGGATTCCCCCACTTTGACGTGAGGATGACCTGCATCGGTGCTCAGGAGTATCTGGCTTGCTGAAGGTCTTTAATTCACATTTTCTTTACCTTGTCTGTCATACTTCCCTCCCTGGGCTTCTTTCATAGTTAGGAAATCTCACAGATGACCTTTTCATTGGATCCAAACTAAGAGAATAACATACTCTTATTTTTGTAAATCATCTCTGATCTGAATACATTTTTGTTGCTCTTGTTGTTGTGAGATACAGTCTCTCTGTATGAGTTCCCTGGGAACTGGTTATATAGACCAGCAAGCCTGGATCTCACAGAGACTCTCCTATCTCTTCCTCAGGATGGCTGGAATTAAAGGCGTGTCCTGCCATACCTGCCCTTGGTCTTAATTCTTCCACTGTGCTTTTGAAGATATGCGGAGAGACTTCTACCTTTTCTAATGAGCCTTAGATTTTATCACACTATTAACTAGTTTTTCAATGTTACAAAATCAAAGAAATGTCCAACAAATAAATTTGCATCATGAAATCCACATTAGAGCCAA
>NW_008352420.1:0-512 GCF_000622305.1 Nannospalax galili | reverse complement strand
TAAAGTTACAATATAAAGTGATGATCATTATGAAATTATCATCCATATGTTCCTTCTACATTTTTCTAATTTTCCCCATTCCTTAATGCCCTCTCCATGCCCCAGGCACTTTTTTGTTTCTCTATAAATTCCTCCCAAACATCCCCGCTCTGCTTTCACAATACTCATATTCTGTGATGAATCCATATCTAAACCCCACTTGCTCATCTATTTCTCTTGTGACATTTATCCTTTCTCATACTTGTGTGATTGAGATTTGACTTCCTCCTCTGAGTTTATGTATCACTAGCAGGGCTGACTTGTTGGGAATTGGCTGCCCCAGTTTGCTACTTGTCCTGAAATGTCCTTATTTTATCATCAGTTTGAAAAGGTAGCTTTTCAGTATACAGTAATTTTGGATGGCAGTAATTAAATGCCCAGTTTTGAAGCAATAACATCCCATGTTTTCCTGCCTTGCTGGCTTCTGTTGAGAGATGTGGTAGTATTCGGTCATGCTTACCCCATAGGTGAGC
>NW_008352419.1:4868-5439 GCF_000622305.1 Nannospalax galili | reverse complement strand
ATCAAAAAGATCATCCACAATGATCAAGTCAGCTTTATTCCAGAGATCCAAGGATGGTCCAATATACATAAGTCAATCAACATCATAAACCATATAAATGGGCTCAAAGATAAGAACCACATGGTCATCTCAAGAGATGCAGAGAATGCTTTTGACAAAATTCAACATGTATTTAATATTCAAAGTCATAGAGAGAATTGGACTGGAGGGAACATACCTTAACATAATTAAAGTCATACAACAAACCCAAAGCAAACATCATTCTAAATGGGGAAAACTGGAAGCATTCTCATTGAAATCAGGAACCAGACAAGGCTGTCCACTATCTCCACTTCTATTTAACATAGTGCTTGAAATTCTTGCAAGAGCAATAAGACCAGAGCAGGAAATTAAAGGAGTAATAATTGGAAAAGAAGAGATCAAATTATCCCTTTTCGCAGATGATATGATATTATATCTAAGGGACACCAAAAATTCCACCCCAAAACTCCTAGAAATTATTAACATGTTCAGTAAAGTGGCAGGTTACAAAATTAACCTACAAAAGTTTGTAGCCTTCCTATATACCAGT
>NW_008352419.1:0-821 GCF_000622305.1 Nannospalax galili | reverse complement strand
GCGTCTTTTACACTGGTGTCTGGAGTAGTGAACTAAAGGAAAAACTGAAGTAAAATATCATGCTTTTAAAATGTCAGTTCCAAGAGTACACGGCTCAAGCACCTCAAAATAAATAGTGCGCTTTGGCACGAGATTAAAAACTTGACAGTGCACTCCTGACTCTGTGCCCGTCTCTCTGTTCCCTGAATATCTACTTGGAAAATGTGGAAATCAATGCCAAGTGTGATTGTAGATCACACCCATACAATGTGTTCACTACAGTACTCAGCTCTATGTAGGTACACAAAGAGCCACAGCATTTCCTGGTGTCCTTCACAAACACCATGTGAAAAAATTGCATCTTTGTTTTTCCTACAGGTCCTAGAGGGGTAGGATGTTGACTGTCTTTGGAATATAAAGCATGTGTCCTGATCTAATATCCTCCTTGCTAATAGCTCTTTATTCTTGGTGACATTTAATACATAAATATTAAATACATTGCCTCCTCAGCGATGGAACTAGATATAACCTCTAAGTTTTGGAGAAAGATACTACTTAGCACCATTTAGAAGGGCACCTTGATGACAGTACATATCATTCAAAGGAAGAGACATTACCTGCCATGGAGAAAATCTCAGTGCTTCTCTAGTCCTCCATTCTGACATTTGTATGTGTTGAAGAAGCATGTCCTGTAGACAATGGACCACAGCATACACTGCATTATATATACTGTAAATCCCCTCAGCCATAGCTGGGTCAAAATGATTCACATGCCAGACATGCTGGCTCATACCTTTAATTCCAGCACTTGGAAGGCAGAGGCAGGTGGATCTTTGTGAGTT
>NW_008352418.1:0-237 GCF_000622305.1 Nannospalax galili | reverse complement strand
GTCAACTCACACCCCTGAAAAACACTTAAAAAATAAAGTAGGGGCTGGACAGATGGCTCAGGAATTAAGAGCACTGGCTGCTCTTACAGAGGACCGGGTTCGATTCCCACTACCCACACGGTGGCTAACAACTGTCTGTAACTCCAGTTCCAGGGGATTCAATGCCCTCTTCTGAGCGCTGCACAACACGGGCACACTTATATACATGCAGGCAATACATTCATACAGAAATTAAAA
>NW_008352417.1:0-3340 GCF_000622305.1 Nannospalax galili | reverse complement strand
ACATAGTGGTACATTGTTACAGCACACTGACCATTGCAGTGACATATGAAAAAATGTAATAGCACATTGGAGCACTGTGATGACAAATTGGTGTGGGAGAGCATGCTCCCTGGCAGCCCCCCCCCGCCCCCGCATGGCAAGTATCCTCCCGAGAACTTTCTGATCAGTCCTCCCTGCCCCCTAATATAAGCAACCTTTCCGATGACTCAAGATAAGCTTAAGCAACCATAAATTTCCTTATCCTGCAACCAGACTCATGGCGCCAGTTCCCCTCATCCTAAGGGATATTCATTAACCCGTTGAGACAACACCTTCCCTTCCCCTTTCCCAGCTAATTTCCCACTTCAGCCCGTATAAGAATCCCCGTGGAAAAATAAACTTTTGCAGCTTGATCAGAGTTCTTTGTCTTGATGCCATTCTTCGTGTCTCTTGTCCCATCATTCCAGGTCCCTGGGAGTTCGAGTCTCCATCTCCCGCCCTACAGGCCGGGGCACTTGGCATGTTGCCAGGACATGCTCTGCCCAGGAAAACGGTAAACGACAGCAATGCAGTTTGGCTCATTAGTGTTGGGAACTTGCAAAAATAACAAACATTAGTTTTACAAAGTTTGTAGCACCAGTAAAAAGTGAAATACCATAAATTCTATCCAAGTCATCTTACTTTGTGTGTGTGCATGTGCATGGGTAGCTATGAACATGCTCATGTGTGGGTGCATACGTGTCTATGTGTTCATGTCCACATGTGTTCATGTGGAGGGCAGAGGTCAAGCTCAGGAGCTGTCCTCCTTGTTTCTTGACCTAAGGTCTCTCAATGAACCTGAGGCTTATGGATTAGGCTAGGCTGGCTGGCCAGTGAGCCCCAGGGATCTTCCTGTCTCCCTCTCCCTCAGGTCCTCATGCTTTCATTTGCATGGGAAGTGCTATACTGACTGAGCTAGTTCCCCAGTCTCCCTAATTATCTTATTTAATGTATGCTTCATTTGCTTTTACATTTTTTCCCAAATTTTTTCCCATTTTGTTTGTTTGTTGTTGCTTATTTACGACTGGAGTTAAGAAAATCTCAACCCTCTACCTTTTTTCCTATATGGCTGTACTGACTCTCATTAGCTCATCATTCTCACGTTGGTCCCAAGTGGTCAATACAGCAAGTTTATGCCATTTGACAGAGGAGGAAATGAAGATGTATGAAATGACATGCTCAAGCCTGTTAGTGACAGATATGAAGTCTGCACTCAGCCCTCTTGATTCAAGTTCACCGATAGTCCCTTACAAGTAAAATGGAAAAGATTATAAGATCAGGCTATTTAGACAGATCAACCTGCAACCAAAGGTAGATTTAAGTGTTGCCTTCACCCCTGCTTCAGGTAATCCCACTTCCTCAGTTGTGAAGTGGAGTTCTAAAGACAAAGTGCAAACAGGGTGAGCCCTTGATAAACACTGAGTCTCTTCTCTTTCCTACCAGATCCCTCAAGTCCAAACCAGCCATCCATTCTCTGCTTACACATTTGGGTGAACACTGAAAACTTAAATATTGCAAAAGGAATGAGAGAGCATGTCAATATTGATGAAACAACAATAAATTCATTGTCACTGGCCAAGAAGATCATAGTAAAAATTGTTGCCATGAGTGTACTATTACAGAATAGCTGATAAAGTCTCTAAATATTCATGCCAGTAAGCTCTTTTTATCCCTCTTTGGCATGTGTTTGTGTGTGGGATGTTGTATGTACATTCACATGTGTGGAGACCAGAAGTTGATGTTGAGTATCTTGTTTTCTACCTGATTTTGAGACAGGGTTGGTCTCTCTCTCTCTCTCTCTCTAGATAGTGTTGGCACATTGGAGAATTGTGGTTTCTCATTGAAGCATAGTGAAATCACATTGGAACATTGTGAAGTCATATTGGAACATTGTGATGGCACATTAGAGCAATGTGATGTCACATTTGAGCACTGTGATGTCCCACTGGATCACTGTGATATTACAATGGAACACTGTGAAGTCATATTGTAAAATTGTGATGGCACTGTAGAGCATTGTGATGGCACATGAAGCAATATTGTTGGAACACTGAAGCATTATGATGTCATATTGGAGGACTGTAACGTCACATTGGAGAATTGTGAAGTCACAATGGAGCATTGTGATATCACCCTGGAGCATTGTGATTTACAAATGGAACATTGAGAAGTCATAATGATACATTGTCATATCACATTGCAGCAGTATAATGGCACATGGGCAGATAGTGTTGGAACATTGGAGAATTGGGGTTTCTCATTGAAGCATAGTGAAATCACATTGGAACATTGTGAAGTCATATTGAAACATTGTGAAGGTACATTGGAGCACTGTGATGTCACACAGGATCACTGTGACATTACAATGGAACACTGTGAAGTCATATTGTAACATTGTGATGGTACCCTAGAGTATTGTGATGGCACATAAAGCAATGGTTTTGGAACACTGAAGCATTGTGATGTCACATTGGAGGACTGTGATGTCACAATGGAGCATTGTGATATCACAGTGGATCATTGTGATTTACAAATGGAACATTGAGAAGTCATAATGATACATTGTCATATCACATTGCAGCAGTATAATGGCACATGGGCAGATAGTGTTGGAACATTGGAGAATTATGGTTTCTCATTGAAACATAGTGAAATCACATTGGAACATTGTGAAGTCATATTGAAACATTGTGAAGGTACATTGGAGCACTGTGATGTCACACAGGATCACTGTGACATTACAATGGAACACTGTGAAGTCACAATGGAACTCGGTGAAGTCATATTGTAAAATTGCGATGGCACTGTAGAGCATTGTGATGGCACATGAAGCGATAATGTAGGAACACTGAAGCATTGTGATGTCATATTTGAGGATTGTGACATCACCTTGGACCATTTTGAAGTCATATTTTAACTGTGTGATGGTGCATTTGAGCAATAGAATAGCACATGGGGCAATTGTGTTGGCATATTGCAGTATTGTGATGTCACATTGTGAAGCCATATTTTTAAAGTGTGATGTCACATTGGAGCAATATAATGGCACTTGGTTAGTAGTGTTGGTGCATTGGAGCATTGTAATGTCACAATGGATCATTGTGAATTCATGTGTATCATTGTGATAGTACTATGGAGAATTGTGTGGTCAAATGTGTGGATTGTGAGGGGACATTGAGCATCTTGTTTGCATTTTGAGCATCACGATGACTCAACAGATCATGGTAATGACACAAAGACGTATATCATGTTGTCACAATGAGCATTGTGTTGGCTTATAGTTGTGTTGTGATGGCACAATAGATCATTGTGAAGTCATACT
>NW_008352416.1:0-781 GCF_000622305.1 Nannospalax galili | reverse complement strand
CTGGCTGCAGTCTGTCTCTTCCAGGTCACCCATGGAATTGCATAGTGCAGAACCTGGCTTCCCACTACTCTGCCCTGAGGGTTCCTGTGCCCCTGCTTGTGCCAACATACAGCACAGCTTCCCTCTGGGAATGTCCCTGATACCTACGCTATCCCACACTGACCAGGTGAAGTCTGCCAGGGTTCCCAGAGAACCTAGATCAGACAGTAGGTGACCCTGGTCACTTGCCAGCCAGTGAGTTTCCTCTCAGAAACATGAGGCTTGTCAAGAGACAAGGTGCTGAGACCCTGTGCAGGATGCAGCCTCAGGGTAGTGAACCATTTTGCCTATCCTAGGGGCACAGAAGGGGCTGGACCAGAGATTCCACGCACTGCCTAAGGGGCACCAGCAGCACATGGTACCACCCACACACCTCCGGGAATCGCTTCCTGTGGAAACTGACCACTGCAGCTCTGGTGCTCTGGACAGCCGCTGTTCTGGACATTCAGGGTAGACCTGAACTTGTGGACAGAAATGACCACAAAGACAAGCTCTGCTGGAGGAGGTGGCAGAACCCCAGGTAGGCGGAGAACTAAAAAACAGTCTGGGGGGCTGGAGAGATGGCTCAGCGGTTAAGAGCACTGACTGCTCTTGCAAAGGACCGGGGTTTGAGTCCCAGAACCCACATGGCAGCTACGAACCGTCCTTAACTCCAGTTCCAGGGGAATGAGAAGCCCTCTTCTGACCTCCATGGCATTGAACGGCACGGGTGCACTCACATACATGCAGGCAATACACTCAT
>NW_008352415.1:0-665 GCF_000622305.1 Nannospalax galili | reverse complement strand
TTGGTGCATGCATCTCTAATCTGTATTTATCTGGTTATTACTAGTCATAATTGGTTGCACTTGGAACCTTGGCGCCTGTGTATGTCTATAAAATCATTGGGTAGATTTCAATGGTAATGTTTATCACCTCTACTAATTAACATGATATAAATTTTTATGCTTCCTCCTCAAATAAAATTCAATTTTTTTTAATTTGTTGATTTTTTGTGTGTGTATATCACTCAGAACATCCAAAACCATCTTATTCATCTACAGACCAACTTCCCAGATGGCACCCTACCATAACCTCCCTCCTTTTACTAGAGCCCTTATACAACCATCCTATTCAACTATACACCCATTTCCCAGATGGCACCCTCCCATAGTCTCCTTTCCCCCGACTAGAGCCCTTATACTCTGACATCCCTGCGACCGTCTGCTCTGTTATCGGCACCCCAAGCCATTCCCAACTACTTGCCCTTCTAGTGAATCTAGTCAGCCTATCTAGAGGTCTTTGTTTAAGGAGGGTCAGCTCTTCCTCATCTAGCAGCAATAAGTTTTCAATCTTCCTTTAGATAAGATTGGGGTCTGCTGTTCATTTTCCCAGTTCTGTGCTGGGTTACGATCTGGGAGTACCTTTGGCCATCCTGGCCAACAGCTCAAAAGAAGATATCTCCTATCTGGCA
>NW_008352414.1:0-294 GCF_000622305.1 Nannospalax galili | reverse complement strand
CATTGACTTGATGCTTGCCAGTTGAAGCCCAGGGATCTGCCATCTCCATCTTCCCAGCAGTGGAATTGTAAGCATATATCACTATGCTTTTTTTTTTTTTGATTTTTTGTTTTTGTTTTGGGGACAAGGTCTCCCTGTAGCAGCAGGCCTGGAACTCACTATTCAGACAAGACTGGCCTTGTTCTCACAAAGTTTGTCCTGCCTCTGCCTCCCAAGTGCTGGGATCAAAAAGGTTCACCCCTAAACTCAGCTTGCCTGACTTTTTTACATCAGATTGGGAGATGGAACTCAGGT
>NW_008352413.1:0-397 GCF_000622305.1 Nannospalax galili | reverse complement strand
TAATGATTACACCCCAGGTGTACCTATTCGAGGAAGAAGAAGCTGCCCTCCACCTTCACACCCGCCAGCGGAGAGAAATCTTCATCCCTTTGCTAGTGGGGCTCAGACTTGCCCTCTCCCTGGGTGCTGGAGGTGCTGCAACTGCTGCTATTGTACAAACCCATCACCTAGCAGGAGACTTTTGAGACAAGCTGGACCAGGCAATGGCATCCACGACTGACAGCCTCGAGTCTCCCTAATGACATATGAACTCTCTTGCCGGGGTTGTGCTCCAAAACAGAAGAGCACTGGACTTAATAACTGCTGAACATGGGAGGATGTGTATAGTGTTGGGAGAGTAATGCTGTTTTTTGTAAATGAATCAAATGTTGTTGAAACCAATGTTAACATTCTCAAA
>NW_008352412.1:0-673 GCF_000622305.1 Nannospalax galili | reverse complement strand
CTATCATTCCAGCCTTTTATGTTATAGGATTGGGGATGGCATTTCTCATCCAGCCACTTCCTACTGGGTAAGGTCGACTACAAAAAGGGAAGGGGGTTTGATGAGGTTGGACCTGGAAGGGCTCCTGTCAGGCTGTCGTTTCCTGGTATCCGTTGGTGTTAGAGCGTTCTCCATCCATCATGCTTGGCAGCTTTTTATATCCGGCTGGGGGAAAAGTAAGCAAAAGTTGGTTAAAGCTGGTGTGAGTTAATTGGCAGATACTATCCTGAAGGCAGCGGATGAGGCATGGGGCCACTGTCAAAATGAGGCCAACAGTGACTAGGGGTCCCATTAAAGGATAGAACCATAGGAGCACTCCCTGAAAAATTCCCCATGATGACTGCTGCTGGTCTCGGGTGTATCTTTGGGAAAGGTCTTGTGCCACCTTTGTGGAGGTGTTGGAGATTGTATTCTATTTTACCTGACTGACATAATAGCAGCATTCTTCTCCCAAGAAAAGGTAAGTTCCTCCTTTTTCTGCAGTTAAGAGGTCAAGTGCCCTTCTATTTTGGAGGGCGACTTCTGCCAGGGAGGAGAGTTGTTGTTGTAAAACCTGAATAGATTGGGCAGTGACCTCAGTTGGTGAGGAGAGTTGGTCACTCAGGTCGTGGATCTCCTGGAAAGTTGTTGGGTT
>NW_008352411.1:0-347 GCF_000622305.1 Nannospalax galili | reverse complement strand
CCTTAACTCTAGTTCCAGAGGATACAACATCCTGTTCTGACAGCTTCAGGGACACTGCACACAGGTGGTGCACTTAGGTGCATGCATGTAAAACACTCGTACACATAAAATAAAAATTAAAAAAAAATTTTTTTTGGTCTTTTTGAGAAAGGGTTTCCCTGTAGCCCCAGCTATCCTGGAACTCACTATGTAGACCAGGCTGGTCTTGAACTCATAGGGATCAGCCGCCTGCCTCTGCCTCCTGAGTGCTGGGATTAAAGGTGTATGCCACCAACCCCAGCAAAATAAAAATAAATTTTAAAATATAAAATATAATAGGAACACATTAAGTATGTACGAGATGTGTA
>NW_008352410.1:0-309 GCF_000622305.1 Nannospalax galili | reverse complement strand
GGTAAAGGAAAAGAAAGTACCTGAAAGAGAAGAACAGTAGGAAATGGGCCTCAATAAGGGAGGTATAGATAAAAAGTGGGCTAGTTTAAAGGAAGGGTGAGGGAAGCGTATCCAAGGAACCTAGGGGATAATGGGAAAGGAGCTCAAGAGAAGTAGGACTGTAGGAGAAGGGTATTAGTAAGGGAGAAAGGGGGGAAATGAGGGCACCATAAGTGGGAAAACCATGATGGAGGGAGAAGACAATGAGAGATAAACAACGCCTAGCTAGTTTTAAAAACCAGAGAGAACCATATTACTCCTACAACCTAC
>NW_008352409.1:0-3876 GCF_000622305.1 Nannospalax galili | reverse complement strand
TTAGGATTGAGTCTATGTTTTGTATTGAAGTTTGGGATTAGTGTTCGATTTGGGGGTAGGTTTTGGTCTAGGTTCATGTGTAGGTTTAAGCTTAGTTTTCAGTGATCCTTAGGGTTAGGGCAAGGTTTAGTGTTAAGATTTGGGTTTAGGGCACATATTTATGGTTAGTGTTACTTTCTCCTTTTCTTTCTTTCAATCCTCACTCCCCCTTTCAGGTACTGTCCGTCTTGGCCGGCTGGCACCAGCAGTTAGTGCTACAATTAGGTTTAGGGTTGGGGTTAGGTTTAGGTCCAGGTTTAGGTTTAGAATTACTGTTAGTGATACGGGTAGGTTTAGGGTTAGGTTTAGGGCTAGCGCTATACTAAAGGTGAGGCTTAGGTTTAAGTTTAGGGTTAGGTTTAGGGTTAAGGGTAGTGTTAGGGTAGGGTTAGGATTATATTCAAGGTTAGGCTTAGTTTTATTGTTAGGCGTAGGGGTAGGCCAAGGATTAGGGTTAAGATTTTCGTTAGGATCAGGTTGGGTCTAAGGTATATATTTATGGTTAGTATTAGGGTTTGCTTACAGTTTGGGTTAGCATTAGGAGTAGGGCTAGGATTATATTTAGGGATAGGGATAAGTTTATGTTTAGGATTGCATTTACTGTAAGAGTTGGGGTTAGTTTAGAGTCAGTGTTGTGGTTAGGTGTAGGTCTAAGCATAAGTTTAGGGTATAATTAACATGAGGTTTAGGGGTAGGCTTAGGGTAAGGATTGGTTTAGGTCTACTGTTAGTGTTAGCCTTAGGTTAAGAGGTTAGGCTAGGTTAGTGTTTGGGTCTGAGTTAGGGCTAGGTTTAGAGTTAAGATTAGGGCCAGGGTTATGTTTAAATTTAGGGTTAGGACAATCATAGTATTTTAGATAGGGTGTGGCTATATTTAGGGTTAGGTTTGTAGTTAGGGATAAGGGATAGGGTTAGGATTACATCTAGGGTTAGTTTCAGATTTAATATAATTTTTAGGGTTAGGATTAGGATTAGGTTTTTTTCTAGGGGCAGGTTTATGTTAGGATTTGAGTTCAGGATAGAGCTAGGGTTTGGGTTACGCTAAGTTCAATGTTTAATATTATTATTATGGTTTCAGTAAGGCTAGTGGTTAAGGTTAGATGTAGGGTTAGGTTTAGGGTTATGATTATGGTTAGGGTTACGGCAAGGATTAGGTTTAGCATTAGGACTAGTCGTATGTTTAGTGTTAGGTTTAGGGTTAGGGTTATGTTTAGGGCTAGAGTAAGGATTAGGCCTAGGCTTAGCATTAGAATCAGTGCTAGGATTATGTTTAAGCGCTAGGATTTGGATTAAGACTAGTGTTAGAGTTAGGTATAGGGCTAGGGTACAGTAGATTTAGGGTTAAGGTTAGGTCTAGGATAGGTTTAGGGTTATGATTATTGTTAGGTGTAGGGTTAGGGTTAGGTTCAGGGCTAGTGCTATGATTAGGGTTAGACCTAGGTTTAGGATTGGGTCTAGGGTTATGCTAAGGTTAGGGTTAGGGCTATTGCTATATTTAGAATTAAGTTTAGGTTTAGAGTTAGGTTTAGGTTTAGGGTTACATGAAGTATTAGGGCAGGGTTAGGATTATCATCTGGGGTAACATTATGTTAGGGTTAGTGTTAGGTTTAGAGCTAGCTTCACACTAGGTTTAGATTTGTGTTAGAGATACAGTTAGTGTTAGAGCTAGGGCTAAGGTTATGTTTACAGTTATGGTTAACCTAAGGTTGCAGTTAGGGCTAGTGTTAGGGCTATGTTAGAGCTATTGTTAGGGCTATGGTTATTTTTAGGATTAGGGCGAAGTTACATGTTTGGATTATCGTTAGAGTTAGGGATAGGATTTGTACTTGAGTTTAGTGTTAGTGTTAGTGTTAGGGTTAGAGTTAGTGTTCGATTTCTGGTTCGGTTTAGGGTTAGGGTTAGAGGTTAGGGTTGGGTTAGGGTTACGGTTAGGATTAAGAGGTAGTGCTAGGGCTAGGTTTAGGGTTAGGGTTAGGGTTAGGGTTCGGGTTTGGGTTTGGGTTTGGGTTCGGGTGAGAGTTTAGGGTTAGGGTTAGGGTTATGGTTATGGCTATGGCTAGGGCTAGGGCTAGGGCTAAGTTTAGGTTTATGGTTAGGGCTAGTGTTCGGGTACAAGTTCGTGTTCGTGTTTGAGTTCTAATTAGATTTCGACCTGGGGCTGGGGCTAAGATGGGGATGGGGCAGAGTTGGGGAATGGGAATGGAGTAGGGGTTCAGGTTCCTTTTGGGTTAGGGTTCGGTTTCGGGTTGGGGTTAGAGGTAAGGCTTAGGGTTAAAATTAGGTTGGTGTGAGAGTTATGCTTAGGGTTAGGGCTAGTGCTAGGGCTAGGGCTAGGGTTAGGATTAGGGTTAGGGTTAGGGATAATATTCAGAGGTAGGGATAGCACTAGGGCTAGGGCTAGGGCTAGGGCTAGGTTTAGGTTTAGGGTTTGGTTTCGGTTTCAGGTTAGAGTTAGTGTTCTGGTTCGGGTTGGGATTCAGGTTCATGTTTTTGTCGGGTTAGGTTTAGGGTTAGGGTAGGGCCAGGGCTAGGGCTAGGAATCAAGTTCGTGTTCAGGTTCAGGTTAGGGTTAGGCGTAGAGCAAGGGCTAGGGCTAGGGCTAGGGCTGGGGTTCAGGTTCGGGTTCAGGTTAAGGTTCAGCATAGGTTTAGGGTTAAAGGTTAGGGTTAGGTTTAGGGATAGGGCTGCGTTAAAGTGAGGGGTTAGGTTTAGGGTTAGGTTTAGATTTAGGGTTAGAGTTAGGGTTAGAGTTAGGGTTAGGGTTTAGTTTAGGTTTAGGGTTAAAGCTTAGGGTTAGATTTAGGGTGAGGCCTGGGTTATGGTTAGGGGTTTTATTTAGGGTTATGTTTAGGGTTAGGGTTAGGGTTAAGGTTAAGTTAGGACTGGGGTTAGGTGTAGGGTTTGGCTTAGTCTTAGGTATAGGCTTAAATTTAGGGTTAGAATTTGAGTTAGGGTTAAGATTTAGGGTCATGTATATTGTTTGATTTAGCACTAGGTTTAGGTTTAGTGTTAGGGTTAGGGATAGTGCTAGGGCTAGGTGTAAGGGTAGGTTAGGTTCATTGCTAAGGCTAGTGTTAGAGTTAGTGATAAGTCAAAGGTAAATATTAGTGTTAGAATTAGTGTTAATTGTAGGGTTTGTTTCAGGGTAGGGTTACTGATAGAACTGGGTTTAGGATTTAGTGTAGTTTAGGGTTAGGGCAGGGATTATGTTTAGGATTAGGTTATGTTTAGGGTTAGGCTTAGTTTTTGATGAGGGTTTGGGTTAAGGCTTGGCTTAGGGTTAGGGTTAAGAGAGGGTTTAGGGTTGGTGTGAGGTTAAGCGTTAGAGTTATGCTATGTGTTAGGATTAGGTTTAGAGGTAGGTTTAGGATTACAATAGGATTATGCTTATGGCTAGGGTTAAATATATGTTTATTTGTAGTAATAGGGTTAGGCTTAGCATTAGTGTTTGCACTAGGGTTAGGTTTAGGCTTATAGCTAGACCTAGTATGAAGTTTAGCATTTGTTCAGAAGTTAATATTATCGCTCGGGTTAGGTCTATGGTTAGGTCAAAGTTAGGCTTAGGGTTAGTTTTAGACCTTGGACTATATTTAAGGTTAGAGTAGGTAGTAGCATGAGGTTGAGGGTGGTGTCTAGCTTTATACTTAGGGTTAACATTAGGCTTAGATTCAGGCATAGGGTTAGGTTTAGGACCACATTTAGGGTTAGGCTTAGGTTTAGGTTTACGTTTAGGTTTAGGGCTAGGTTTAGGATTAGGTTTAGTTGTAGGGTTTGCATTAAGATTAGTGTTCTGGTTGGGCCTAGGATTTTGTATTGGGTTAGTATTAAGTTTAGACTC
>NW_008352408.1:0-1328 GCF_000622305.1 Nannospalax galili | reverse complement strand
GATTTAAGTCCATGCAGTTACAGTTACTTGATTTTTTACTAAGGGGCCCCACCTTGAACAAAAGACAGCACCAGCATTTACAGTATATGGTGCTGGTCAAACTGGATAGCTATGTATAGGAGAATAAAATTAGATATCTATATGTCACCATGATCAAGATTCAATTCCAAGTAGATCAAGGACTTCCTCATAAGACATGATACGCTGAAACTGATAGAGGGGAGTGTTATGAATGCAGTGGAACTTAAAGTCAAAGGAACAGAATTTCTGAAAAAGACAGTGCCATGGAACTAAAAAGCTCCTATACAGAAGACTAAATCATTATTTGAATGAAGAGGCAACCTATTGAGTGAGAAGAAACTTTATGAGCTAAACTTCTGACAGAGGGTTAATATCTAGAATAAACAAACAACTAAAAAATTCATAATAATAAAACACCCAATTAAAACGTGGGACAAGGAGCTAAGCAGAGAGTTCTCAAAAAATGAAACTCAAAAGAATAAGTAATATGTTTATTGCTCTTAGTAGGGTAGTGACACCTTCATCTTGTGGGGGATCAACAGCTGTTTAATTGGAATTAAGGTCCACTCAATGGGAGGGAACTCATGTTAAGTAGTATAAACACAGTCAAATATATGACTGGAGATGTCATAGATCCTAGAGAAAAAAACTACTTATGCCACATCTATAGGACAACATATTTTATTACTTTATGCTAAATATGCATCCTTATATTTACATAAAATATACCTCTTGCCCATCATCAAAGAAACTTCTTTTTGCAACAGGTGGCAACTACTATGGAATTCCAGAACTGGTCGATATGGAGAATAAGTGTGAGACACTTAATCTTAAGTGACACATCTTCAGGCTATTTCTTCTGGCCATTCTAAGTTCTACTGAGTTTTATTGTAACTAAAACTAAAATATAAAAATAGTGTGTTAGCAGAAAAGTACCACTGGTGAACTTGCAGAGAACAAGAGGCTGCAGAGTGCTTATTCCTGAATAGGACACCTATTTCAAAGCTCTGCCTCCCAAGACTCAGGGATCATCTGGAAGAGGAGACAGAAAGATTGTAAGAATTAGAGGTGGTTGATGACCAGAAGGAAACAGGCTTCCAGATCGCTGGTCATTTACTCATATGACCTCACAGCAATGATGACTGCATGCACAAGTCTTATGTGAGCTCATACCAAAAAAAAATGTCCAGCATAGACATGGGGAAGCAGGCCACAAATCCCATTCCAACGTAAGAAAATTAAAAATAAATTATTTATTTTTTTATTGTATGTGCATGAGTTACTGGCTGCATGTAAGTGCACTTGTG
>NW_008352407.1:0-1122 GCF_000622305.1 Nannospalax galili | reverse complement strand
CTAACATATTTTAACCCCTTTAACCAACATCTTCCAGTTCCCACAACCCCCTTCTTCTATTATCCATCATTCTTTTCTCTGCCTGCATTAGCTCAACCTTTTAGCTTTTTACAAATAACCAAGAATATGTGATCTCTGCATTTCTCTGCGTCACTTTTTAACATAACATAATGTCCCCCAGTTTCATATACAGTATGACAAATGGAAACACTTTCTTCTAAGGTTAACTAGTACTTCATTGTGCATCTATACAATATTTTCTTTAATTACCAATGTATACTTAGATTTATTCTATATCTTAGCTATAGTGAAAAGTGATGTCTTGAACTTCAATGTGCAGGAGTCCTTTCCACACACTGATTTCATTTTTAACATTTTCCCAGTAATGAATTTGATGTTTCCATCTATAATACACATTGAAAACACAACACATAGATACAGCTCCTTCCTTCCTTCCTTTCTTGCTTGATTTCATCTTTCTTTCATTCTTTATTTCTTTCTTTCTTCACATATGCACACTCTCTTCAGTAAGCATTGATGCTCTAGGTCATGATATACAACAGTGAAAGCAAGCCATTATAATAATCACAACCATAACAACTTATATTCCACTAAAAAGAGCGAAGAAAAATATGTATGATATTTCAGATACTGATAGGAGATTTGAGGTGAATTAAGAAAAGACAAAAGACAGAGAAATTAAATGATAACATAGGGGGTGGATTTTGGATACAGTATGTAGAAATCAAGGAATTTCCACAGCCTCAGCCAAGATATATAAAAAGAATGAAGTGTGTAGAGGACCAAAGACAAGGGAACAATATTTTCACAAATTTCACCCACAGAACATCATATTTAAATTCTAGATTAGGAAAAATCATTACACATTCACACATCTGTACAAACACACACACACACAGAGTCGTACAGCTGTGTCTCAAATTAGTTGTGTATATTTGGAAACTTGCCACTTACTTTCCCAAACACACAGACTAGCTTCAGACTTAACAAGTGCTAAAGAGGGAATTCCTAGTTTCATAGTGTAAGGCTATTTGTGAGGGTTATGGGATTTCAAGAAGGGAATTTTTCATGTTTTAAGGGACATGATCATAATCACTTCAT
>NW_008352406.1:0-848 GCF_000622305.1 Nannospalax galili | reverse complement strand
TTTATTCAAAAAGATAGAAATGGTGGGAGAACTTCCAAATTCCTTCTATGAGGCCAGTATCATGCTAATACCAAAGCCAGGTAAAGATACAACCAAGAAAGAACAGACCCATATCCTTAATGAACATAGATGCAAAAATTCTCAACAAGATACTTGCAAACCGCATACAGACACACATCAAAAAGATCATCCACCATGATCAAGTCGGCTTTATCCCAGAGATGCAGGGATGGTTCAGTATACATAAGTCAATAAGCATCATAAATCATATAAATGGGCCCAAAGACAAGAACCACATGGTCATCTCAATAGATGAAGAGAAAGCCTTTGACAAAATTCAACATGTATTTATGTTCAAAGCCTTAGAGGGAATTGGACTGGAGGGAACGTACCTCAACATAATTAAAGCCATATATAACAAACGCACAGCCAACATCATTCTAAATGGAGAAAAACTGGAAGCATTCCCATTGAAATCAGGAACTAGACAAGGCTGTCCACTATCCCCACTTATCTTTAACATAGTACTTGAAACTCTTGCAAGAGCACTGAGACAAGAGAAGTAAATTAAAGGAGTAATAAATGGAAGAGATCAAGTTATCCCTTTTTGCAGATGATATGATATTATATCTAAGGGACACCAAAAATTCCACCAGAAAACTCCTAGAAATTATTAACACATTCAGTAAAGTGGTAGGTTACAAAATTAACCTACAAAAGTCTATAGCCTTTCTATATACCAATAACAAGCAATCAGAGAAAGAGCATATGGAAACACTCCCGTTCACAATAGATGCAAAAAAAGTAAAATATCTCAGAGTAAACCTGACCAAAGACATTAAAGAGCT
>NW_008352405.1:0-381 GCF_000622305.1 Nannospalax galili | reverse complement strand
AATTCTAATATCTGACAAAATAGACTTCAAAGTAAAAGTGATCAGAAGAGACAAGGAGGGTCACCTCATTCTGATCAAAGGAACAGCTGACCAAGAAGATATTACAGTCCTTAACATATATGCACCTAACTCTGGGGCACCCAAATTCATAAAAACAACACTACAGGAATTTAAGACACACATTAACCACAACTCAGTAATAGTAGGGGACTTTAGTACCCGATTGTCTCCATTAGACAGGTCAACTGGACAAAGAATAAACAGAGATGTCTGAATTAAATGATACCATACATCAAATGGACCTAATAGACATCTTTCAAATATTTTACACAAGCACCAAAGAATACACTTTCTACTCAGCACCCCATGGAGCTTTTTCAA
>NW_008352404.1:1805-3108 GCF_000622305.1 Nannospalax galili | reverse complement strand
AGGACCTCAGAGCCATAAATAAAACCATAAAAATATGGGGATCACCCCAAACAGGCTATCCCCATTAATACTCCCATATTAGTCCTAGATATAAAAGACTGCTTTTTCTCCATCCGTTTGCACAAAAATGATTGCCAACATTTTGCCTTCTCAGTTCCAAAGATTAACAATTCTGGTCCAGCTGATCGATATGAATGACAAGTACTGCTGATCGATATGAATGGCAAGTTCTGCCACAAGGCATGGCAAATAGTCCCACGATATGCCAGGAGGCTGTTGCTAATGTACTGGCACCCCTATTAAAAAAGGGGCTGCATGTTTACTATTATATGGATGACCTCTTAGTCTGGCAAGATGAGGATTCCTCTCTAGAAGGCCGAAAAGATACCATAATAAACATCCTAGAGACAAAAGGTTTTGTGATAGCAACAAATAAAATACAATCAGTCCCCCCCATTACCTTCCTAGGGACTGAAATAACACCCACTGCTGTTAGGCCCCTCAAACCTGTCCTAGAAGTCCCCCATCCACTCACCCTTAATTCACTTCAAAGCTTTCTAGGCAATATTAATTGGCTAAGGCCCTGGCTTTCCATCCCCACAAGTCAATTACAGCCACTCTTTGATCTCCTAAAGGGAGACAAAAACCCAGCCTCCAGACGGTATCTAAACCCAGATGCAAAAAGAGCTCTCCAAGTAATTAATAGCCACTTTCAAAAGACATCACTAGCCAGATATGATCCCAAGCTACCTGTCCAACTCTTAATATTTAATTCCTCCCCGACCATGGTAGGAGCAATTTATCAGCCACCCGGAGTACTAGAATGGCTTCACACGCCAGTAGGTGGTGCTCCTCGCTTTCTTACAGAAGTGGACACCCTTGCTTCCATGGTTAGACAAGGAAGAAATAGAGTCTTGCAAATCATAGGTAAAGAAGCGGATAATCTCATTATCCACTTCTCATTATCAGATGTACAATTGCTCTTAAAGCATCACTCCTCCTTTGCAATTAGCTTAATAGGTTTCCCAGGACAAATTGATAATCACTATCCCAAAGATAGATGGATGTCAACTATTCCAACATTTCATTGGCTACCACCTAGACTTTTTTATAATAAACCAATAAAAGAGACTATCACAGCCTTTACAGATGGAGGAAAAAGGGGAGCTGCATTAGTCATATATGACTCTCCTGATGATCCACCTATAATACATTTCCAGCCCTTATCTGATAAATCCCCACAGTTTAAAGAGCTCTTTGCTATCTACATGGCTCTTGATAAAATTGATAAGCCCTTTAACCT
>NW_008352404.1:0-434 GCF_000622305.1 Nannospalax galili | reverse complement strand
CTGACTATTCAGTTACATTTTCAGCAGCAAGCCTCCCCAGTACAGCATACATCGCTGTGTTAATTTCTCTTTGTCCACATTTGTATAATAATTATTGCATCCCAGCAGCTGCTAGCAGAGAAAGATCTTCTTCCCCCTGCTGGCAGAGACCGGACTTGCGCTGGATGCTGGAGGCATTGCCATGACAACAAGCTGTACCCGACCCTGCCTTTGGCTGAAGACAAGCTGAACCAAACAGTGACATCAGTGACTGACAGCCTAAAGTTTCTCCAACAACAAATGAACTTTCTCACCAGAACTGTACTTCACAATAAGGAAACATTGGGCTTGATAACTGTTGGACATGGGGACTATGTAACATTGGGAACAGTACTGTTTCTTTATAATTGAATCAGATATTGTTGAAACCAATGTTAACACTCTCAAAACTCTGT
>NW_008352403.1:0-221 GCF_000622305.1 Nannospalax galili | reverse complement strand
ATAATGGTGGTGGGTCACCTGTCCTCTTGATCAAGTAGGCCGAGGAGACCCGACCAGATGGACTTGAGCAAGTGTCCAGTCTATAAAGAGGAGAGTCAACACAGAGGACTCATTTCCTCCATGCTTCCAAGAGAAGCCAACCATGGTAGAGCAGGACCTTTGACTTTTCTTCACATAGGCGCAACAGGTAAAAGAAAGGAGCCAGGGGTTCCTCCCAAGCC
>NW_008352402.1:0-324 GCF_000622305.1 Nannospalax galili | reverse complement strand
AGAAATTTGAGGCGTTTAGGTCTGACAGAGAAGATTGACGGTTTTAAAGATGTCAGAAGGCAAGCAAGGGGTGTGAGTACAGCAGGTTTAGAATTGAGGTTTCCCTTTTTTTTTAATTAGAGGGATGAGGAAGAGAATGAAAATGGTGGTTAGTGTGATGAGATAAAGGAGGAAAATGAGAAGTAAAGAAGGGAAGTGAGAAGGCTGTGAGTATCTCCAGGGGTTGAAGTTGGGAGTGAGGCTGACACAGAAAGCAAGTGCCAAAAGGACGAAAGAGACAGGGAGGATGAGGACAAGAGAGGAAAGAGGCAGGAGAGGATATGT
>NW_008352401.1:1978-2821 GCF_000622305.1 Nannospalax galili | reverse complement strand
GACTTGGCTCAGTCTGTGTTACAGCTTTATTAAGTGTCTCTGCTCCTTGCTCTCCAGCTCTTTGCTGATCCAGCTCTCTGCGACCAAATTCTCTGCAACCCAATTCTCTAATTATTAAGAGAAGACTAGGATATTTATACCATGGGGGTAGTGGTAAAAGATTTGGCTGATAGATACTCTGTGAGACATTCTATTTACATATGGAAGTGGATTTCTGCCACGCTGCTAGACTGCTGACTGCCTGGAAAAATCACACAGGAAAGCATGGTATCTTTCAGAGCCAAAGGCCATGTTTATGTTAAAGCACTTCAAAAGGAGAGTCAGGAAAGATGCCAGGAAGGCACCCTGCTATGAAAGGAGCCCCAGCACATGGTTTCCAAGCTGCATGAGCTGTCCGGAGGTGAAGAGACTTCTACTTTACATAACAGAGGTCCCCAAAAACAGTTGACACGATCATGTGGTCGTCAGAGAGGACTAGTGACACAAACATCTGCATGTCAGAGGGAGCAGGAAACACGACCATCTGAACGTAAGAGGCAGCAGGTGACACGACCATGTGCACATCACAGGGGGCAGGTGACACAACCATGAGCACCTCAGAGGCGGCAGGTGACATGACCGCCTGCATGTCAGAGGGTCACGTGACACGACCATCTGCCATTCAGAGGGGGCAGGTGAAACGACCATTTTGATGGCAGAGAGGGCAGGTGACATGACCATGTGCACGTCACAGGGGGCAGGTGACACAACCATGAGCATGTCAGAAGCAGCAGGTGACATGACCGTCTGCACGTCAGAGGAGGCAGGTGACACAACCATCTTTATGGCAGACAGGGCAGGTAA
>NW_008352401.1:0-997 GCF_000622305.1 Nannospalax galili | reverse complement strand
TGTTCAGAGGGACATAAAGGACAGTTTTTGCTCCTTGCCCTCCTAGGTCGACTAGTTCCAGGGGACTATCAGCATCTCTCAAAATGTCGTGTATTGGTGGTGGGTCACCTGTCCTCTTGATCAAGGAGTCACCAGATGGACTTGAACCAGTGTCCAGTCTACAAAAAAGGAGGGTCAACACACAGGAATCATTTCCTCCATGCTTCCAAGAGAAGCCAGCCATGGTCAAGTACTACCTTTGACTTATCTTCGCATAGACGGAACTGGTAAAAGAAAGGAGCCAGGGGCTCCTCCCAAGCCCATGTGACCCCTGAGGAACAAATCCTCAAATGACCTTAAGAGTAAAAATGAATTGGTTTGTCTGGGGCAATTGTAGGGTCTTAAACACCCAAAAGGAGTGCACACCAAAGATTAACGGTGTCAATATAATTTTTTAAGAGTCCATATGTATAGCTAAAGGCTACACAACAAGAAACAATGCCAGACAGGAAATGCCTTCCTTTGAGTTCTTGGCCAAAAGACTTCCAGACAGTAACCCAGCGTAGAACTGGAAAAAAAACAAAACAGCAGACCTCAATTTATCTAAAGGAATGTTGACAAATGATTGCTGTTAGGTGAGGAACAGTTGATCCTCCCAAAAGAAGGATCTCTAGGTAGGCTGACTATCAGCAGATGGACAAGCACTGGGGAATGACTGGGGTTTCTGACAACACAGTGGACAGTAACAGGGATGACAGAGTATATGGGCTCCAGTGTGTGGGAGGGAACCTATGGGAGGGTGCCATTTTGGAAGTGGGTATATAGATGAATACGATTGTGTGGCATGTTCTGTATGATATACACACAAAAAAAGTTCAACAAATAAAAAAGACATATTTGAGGAGAAACCATAAAGATTTACTTCATGTTAAATAGTAGAGATGATAAACATTACCAGTGAAATATGCCTGATGACTTTATATCCATACTCAGGTACTAAGGATATGAGTGTAACCAA
>NW_008352400.1:0-230 GCF_000622305.1 Nannospalax galili | reverse complement strand
TTTCTTTCCAGTTGTCATTTACCTGAACTGTCCTGGTGGGGTCTTATTGGCACGTACTGAATCCTTTAACCCTTAGATCCTAATAGCATATGAATGAACTTATCATTCTACTGTTAAGAATTTTTAAAAAGCCCCATAAGAGTAACTGGTCAAAGAATAAAATCTCTAGGCTGTCTGTTCGCCATGTGGCTGCTCATCCACCATGTGTCTGACTTCCATGCAGGCTCTCA
>NW_008352399.1:8244-8401 GCF_000622305.1 Nannospalax galili | reverse complement strand
AAGTAAAACATGGATAAACAAGTAAAGACACTGTAGAGTTAAAAACAGCTATGGGGTAAAATAATTTCAAAACAGGGTATTGTCTGTATTAATAGTAGTTAATAGGATTCACTCTTTGGTCACAATACTGAGTAATGTCAGCACCACAGAATAATGC
>NW_008352399.1:6937-8073 GCF_000622305.1 Nannospalax galili | reverse complement strand
GGTTATGAACAACAATTTGATAATGTTTATGTATGCACAGTTGCTTCTTTTTAACTAAAGCAAGGTCTTGGTAGACCACTCTCTAAACTACATGAGGCAAAAAAGACTTTAAATGTCTTGCAAGTTTTCTATAATGTTCACCTGGGAACTTACAAAGCACAGTCTGTACACGGGTAATATTAACTTATTACATTATCTTATGTATGTAATTTAGATTTCATGTTCTTTTAATAAGATGATGCTGCAAACTACTTCTAAGTCAAACAACTACCATCTTTACAAATTCAACTGTATCCTGTAGCAAAAGATCAACACAATTGGACCTGTTCACATGATTATCATATTCTTTAATTGAAGGAGGAAGGATAATCAGGGTCATTGTACCCACATCTGAATATCAGGCTGCTCCTTCCAGCCAACTCTATGTAATTTGGCACTAATTACACATGGTCTCCTGGATTTGGGGATGACTAAAGTATATAATCAGGGGAAGGCTAGAAAGAGAAGGCTTGATCCAGCTGGGTTAAGGCTTTCCAAAGTATATACTCTTAGGTCACCCATACACCTCAGGAACTCGTCTGTAATCTCTGCAAGTAAGCTCAGTAAATTCATTTGTTCCACAGAAAAAATTTAATGTACGCAAAAATTGGTTTGACACTAGAAACTTAGAAGGGGACGCACATTGCTTAGTATCCACAGGAAGAGAATTATCACAATGTGTTGGGAGCCAAAAGGCCACAAGAAAAACAACTTTATGGCTTTGAGAAAAAGACAGCTTTATGGTTTCCTACAAATCTTTACGGCCTTGAGAAAAAACAGCTTAATGGTTTTCTGTAAGTTTCTATAAGATAGCACTTAGTTAAAGAATGTAGAAAAACAACTTTGTGACCCAGGCTAAGTCAGCCTTGAGAAATGTTTTATGCTCACCATGACAGTTAGCAGATGTTCCTTTAGGATAAGAAATGCCCCTTGAATAAACCCTCCCTAGCTATAGCATACAACAACACCAATTAGTGTCTGCCCAGCACTTTCCTTCTCCTCACCCCCCCCTCTCTTTCCACTACCAGTATATATATCTGCTGCTTTCAAATAAAATTTTGGAGCTTGATCAGAACACTGTCTTGCTCTCTTTCTTC
>NW_008352399.1:2313-3205 GCF_000622305.1 Nannospalax galili | reverse complement strand
AAGTACCAGGCCACCAGAATCGGGTCTCTTAAATTAAAAATCTTGAACCCCACCTCAGCCATTCCCCACCACACCTACTCACCATGTTTCTATACATTTAGCATGAGAAAAAGTTAATATATAGATAATCTTAAATTTTCTAAGATCATAGCTTAGTCAAGTAGTTTAAGGATATTTTAAAATGTTGCCTATGCTTTATCCACATAGCACATGGTAATGAAGATTACCAGATTGATGTAACCAGCTCTCTTTGGTTTTTAATAGCCAGACTTTGAGACCTAGACTAATCTGGTCAGAGGGACTTAAAGGGACAA
The DNA here is from genome assembly GCF_000622305.1 of Nannospalax galili. NCBI lineage: Eukaryota > Metazoa > Chordata > Mammalia > Rodentia > Spalacidae > Nannospalax > Nannospalax galili. Next base: position 2,891 of record NW_008352399.1, on the reverse strand, counting down.
AATTTTGTTCGTTGCCTTCCATGGTCGACTAAGTTCCAGGGGACTATGGAATATCTCTCAAAATTTCCTGTAGCTGTGGTGAGTTACCTGTTCTCTTGTTCAGGCCATGGAGACCCGACCAGATGGACTTGAACAAGTGTCAAGTCTACAAAGAGGAGGGTCAACACAGAGGAAAACATTTCCTACATGCTTCCAAGTGAAGCAAGCCAGAGTTGAGTAAGACCTTTGACTTATCTTCACATAGATAGAATTTGTAAAAGAAAGGAACCAGGAGCTCCTCCAAAGCCCATGTGACCCCTTAGGAACAGATCCTCAAACGACCTTGGAAGTAAAAATAAATTGGTTTATCTGGCCCAACTATATGGCCTTAAACACCCAAAAACAAAGTATAACCAAACATTAAATGGGCCAACATAACTTCATAAGAGTCCATATGTATAGCTAAAGGCTACATAACAAGCAACAATGCCAGGCAAGCGATACCTTCTTTTGAGTTGATGGCCAGGGTGGCCAAACGGATTCCAAGATAGTAACCCAGCATAGAACTGGGAAAATGAACAGCAGACCCCAATCTTATC
>NW_008352399.1:0-525 GCF_000622305.1 Nannospalax galili | reverse complement strand
ATTTTTTTTCTTTCATCTTTTAAATATCACTTTTTTGATGTATGACTCACACACAATGTTGTATTTTTTATTTATTTATTTATTTATATTTATCTATTGGCGTTTTTGACAGGGAGTTTCTCAGTATAGTTTCAGGCTATAACTTTGAACCAAGTTTCACATTCACCTTGTGAGTTATCTACTTCTGCCTCCTGTGTGCTGAAAATACCAGTGTGAGGTATTGTTCCTTAGCCTATTCTGCAGTTCTCAACTTTGTAGAAACTGAGACAATTTCTTAAAACTTCCCATCCTCCTCACTTATCTCTCTTTTTCCAATCCTTTCATCTTTCTTGTTATGTATATGTTGTTCACCTTCATTTTCTCTTTCCTCTTATCCTTCTTCAAATACACATACAGATATGCATAATATATGAATACACATAAGCTTATTAATAGAACAGGAATGCATATTCTATGAAAATGAACAATTGTAAAAATTTCACATAAACACAAAGTTTTAAATACTCCACATTTTAAATTATTCTG
>NW_008352398.1:0-264 GCF_000622305.1 Nannospalax galili | reverse complement strand
ATGTTCACGTCACCTGCCCCTCTGACGTGCAAATGGTCGTGTCACCAGCCCGCTCTAATGTGCACATGGTATTTTCATCGGCCCTCTTGGACGTGCACATGGTCATATCACCTGCCCTCTTTGATGTGCACATGGTCATTTCACTTGCCATCTTTGACGTGCACATGGTCATTTCACTTGCCATCTTTGACGTGCACATCATCGTGTACATTCTCTCTCTGCCATAAAGATGGTCGTGTCACCTGCCTCCTCTGACGTGCACAT
>NW_008352397.1:0-875 GCF_000622305.1 Nannospalax galili | reverse complement strand
TGAATTTACAGTGTTCCATTGTGATATTACAGTGCTCCAAAGTGATATGCCTATTCTCCATTGTCCCAAACCTATCGCCCTGTGTGCCCTTATATTGTTCCAATATGACATCACAATGTTACAATAGGACTTCTAAGGTTCCAATGTGACATCACAATGCTGCCAAGTAACAATACTATTGCCGCATGTGCCTTTATGTTGCTCCAAAGTTCCACGATATGTTACAATATGACTTCACAATGTTCCATTGTGACATCACAATGCTCCAAGGTGACATCAAAATGCTCCAGCTTTCCAACACTATTGCTCCATGTGTTATTATATTGCTCCACAGTGCCATCAAAATGTTACAATATGACTTTTTAATGTTCCTTTGTCTTTTCACGATGCTCCATTGTGACGTCACAGTGCTCCAATATGCCAATACTTTTGCCCCTTGTGCCTATATATTGCTAAATAGTACTATCAAAATGTTACAATACGAACTCACGTTGTTCCTTTGTGACCTCATAATGCTCCAATGTAACACTATCGCCCCATGTGCCATTGTATTGTTTCAATGTGCCATCACAATGCAAGCCTACAACTTCTCAGTGTCCCTTTGTGACATGACAATACTCCAATGAGCCAATACAATCGCCCATGTGCCAATGTATTGCTCAAATATGCCATCAAAATGCTACAATATGACTTCTCAGTCTTCAGTTATAACATCACAATGCTTCAATGTGCTCACACTATAGTACCAAATGTGACATCACAACATTACAATATGACTTCACAATGATTCATTGTTACATCACATGCCCATGGTTCCATCACTGTGTTACAATATGACTGCAAAATGTACAAATATGCAACTACAATGCTCCAAT
>NW_008352396.1:0-389 GCF_000622305.1 Nannospalax galili | reverse complement strand
GCAGCTTTCAGTATTGTCTCTTTGTTTTGTATGTTTAGTGTTTTTACTATGTTTAAAACACTAAATGTTTAGTGTGCCTTGGAGAGTTTCTTTTCTGGTCCTGTCTGTTTGGTGTTCTATATGTTTCTTGTATTTGTATGGGCATGTCTTTTTTTAATTTTGGGAAATTTTCTTCCACGATTCTGTTGAAGATCTGGTCCATGCCATTATCTTGGGATTCTTCTCCTTCCTGTATGCCTATGATTCATAAGTTTGGTCTTTTTATGGTGTCACACAATTCCTGCATATTCCATTCTTGTGATTTCTTAAACTTTTCATAATCTTTGCTTGAGTGGACTAGTTCGTCCACCTTATCTTCCAGTCTTGATACTCTGTTTTCCATTTCGTTC
>NW_008352395.1:155401-164298 GCF_000622305.1 Nannospalax galili | reverse complement strand
GGAGAGCTGCGCTATAGACTTACCCCAAGAGGCCTGAGGATAGTAGTCACAGTTTACTTTTAAATGTAGGACTTTGCTTAATATTTTATTAGTTCAAACAATTTTGTGTAGTTTTTAGACTCTTCTAAATTGTCCCGGTTGTTAGAGATAATTTGACTTCTTACTTTCCAATTTGGATGCCTTTTTCAGCCTTATCACATTCCGTAGTCACATCTCTAGAACTGTGTTGAATAGAAATGCCGCAAGAGAGCAGACTTGGCTTATTTGTGAACTTAGGAGAAATCTTTCAGTTTCTCATCAAGTATGATATTATCTGTAGATTTTTCATGCATGACTTATATCATATTGAGGATGTTTTCTTCGATTCCTTTTCAAGTGCTTTTATGAAAAACATTTGGGTTCTATAAAATGATTTTTCTGTGTCAATTGAGATAATCATCAATGTACCGAAAAATACTATTTTTCTTCCTTCTATTACTGTGGTATGTTACATTTTGTGTTGAAGCTCTCTAAATGCCTTGGATAAAACCAAGGACTTTACACTTGACCATTGTGTACAGTCTTTATAATGTACTGCTAAATTCTATTTGCTAATTCTGTGAAGATACTTACCACTATGTTGTTAGGGTAGAGGTCTACAGTTTTTTTGTCGTGTCTGTCTCACTTGGTGTCACTACAATGATGGCCTTCGTCACGTTTCCTTTCCCTGTCTTTTTTTTTTTTTTTTTTTTTTTTTTTTTTTTTTGAGGCACTTGGGAAGGATTGATTGAATTTGTTTTCAAATACTTGGTCTAATTTACAAGCAAACACATTTCGCCCTAGAGTTTTCTTTGTTAGGTATTTTAACTCATCTTTACTTGTCAGAGCATTAGTCAGATGTTTAATTTCTTTAGAGTGACTTTTAGTAGTTTGTTTGTTTCTGGGAATGTGAACCTTTCTTCTGGTTTATCTAATTTGTTGTTAAATGACTGTTCATATTCTCCTATTATTTTATTTTTATAAATAATATCCTACTTTCTGATATAGTATTTTTATCATTTGGTCAAACTGAATATTTTGCCAATTTTGTTGATCTTTTCAAAGAACCAACTTTTATTTCATTAGTTTTAGCTTCATTTTTTATTTCTTATAAGCAGTTATGTTTACTTTTTTCTTCTGATGATTCAGAATTTATTTTTCTCATCCTTTTCAAGCTTCTTAAGATAGGAAATTTAGTTATTGATTTGAAATCTTCTTTTTCAGTGTCCATATTTCTAGCTATAAATTTCGCTCTGGGTACTATATTGTCACATCTCCTAAGTTTAGGTGTGTTTTTGCTGTTGTTGCTCACATTTATAATTACTCTTGTCATCTTTCTTGACCCAGTAATTATTTAAGTGTGAATTATTTAATTCACATTTATGACTTTTCTACTTTCTATTGCTGGTTCCTAGTTTTATTCTTGTGATTAGAAAACAAATTCTTTATAACTTTAGTGTTTTTAAATTTATAACTTGTTTGGGTGTATAACATACGACCAGTCCATTATAGTGTTCTATGTATACTTTTTTTTTTTTTTTTTTGGTCTTTTTGAGACAGGGTCTCCCTGTAGCCCCAGCTGTCCTGGAACTCATTATGTAGACCAGGCTCGCCTTGAACTCACAGAGATTCACCTGCCTCTACCTCCCGAGTGCTGGGATTAAAGGCGTGCACCATCACGCTTATATACTTATATAATTGGCTATGTATACTTTTTAAGGTGAGGTAGAATTCTTTGATTTTTACTTTTTAGGGGTAGTTTTTATTACAACTGTTAAGGAGACTTTTTTCCTTTGGCTAGCAACTTGTTTTTATTAACAAGAACCACAATTTAGACATGTAATGAGTATATATGCTAAATTACTTTTAAAAACTGCTCATCAAACCAGTCAATTTTATAATAAACAATTTAAAAGCTTTTTTTTTTTGTTCTTTTTGAGACAGGGTCTCCCTGTAGCCCCAGCTCTCCTGGAACTCTCTATGTACACCAGGCTGACCTTGAACTCACAGAGATCCACCCGCCTCTGCCTCCCAAGTGCTGGGAATAAAGGCGTGCACCACCACACCTGGATCAAAACATTTTTTAATGATTTATTTTTATTTGTACAAGTGTTTTGCTTGCTTCCATGTATACCTAGTATGTGTGCAGTGCCCACCGACACCAGAAGAGGGTGATGGAGCTGCCATGTGGGTGCTGGGAATTGAACTGGAGTCCTTCGCAAGAGCAGCAGGTGCTCTTAACCCCTGAGTAGAGTTCTTTTATATGTAAATTAGATCTAATTGGCATATAGTGTTCAAATAATTTATTCTGGTAATCTGTATAGTTCTATCTATTATTCCAACTATGATATGGAAGTCTGCAACTACTGTTATAGAACTTCCGTTTTTTTTCTTTTCATTCAGTTTTTGCTCTCCATATTCTGGGTCTCTATTGTTAGGGCCATACTTATATTGTTGGATCTTCTGGATGGGTTGACCCTTTGTCACCATGTGGTATTCTCTGTTAATATGTACAGGATTATAGGTTAAAGCCTATTTTCTGTAGCTGCTCCATCTTTCTTTTCTATTGAATTTTTGCAAATTTTATACAATATATTTTAATCATATTTAGACTGCTTCCTTATCTGTACTCCTTTTGTAGCCCCTCCCCCATTGGATTTCATGTACTCTGTCATACATACTAAGGTCTATTGAGTAAAATTTGTGTCCCCAAATGTACTTTGGTGTGTATCCATCCACTGGAGCCTGGCTCACATATCTAGCATCTTACCTTTAAAGAAAACCAACTCTCCCTCTCTCAGCAGTGTGATAAGTTGCCAGTAGTTCCTCAGCTAAGGTTGGGGCTTCTTCCCAACTTTCCCACTTCTATGCTGGGATTTTGTCTGACTCAGAAAGCCACAACTGGCTTAAGTACAGAGAATAAAAGAATGCAGAGTGCTTATCCCTAAATAGGACACCTATATCAAACCCCTGCCACCCAAGGCTCAAGAACCTTCACAGAAGAAGGTCAGAAAGATTGTAAGAGCCAGAAGTGGTGGGTGACCACAAGGAAACAGAGGTTTCTAGGCAGCTGGGCAGCTACTCATATGAACTTACAGGAATGGTGACAGCATGCACAAAATCCATCTTTCTTTTGTATCCTATCATGCATCTCTTTCCATCCTTTTAGCCTTTGAGCCTAAATCTAAAGTGACTACCATGTAATCAGCATATTCTTAATTATTCATTCTGTAGGTTATTGCCTTTTAACTGAGAGTTTATTTATAAAGTAATTAGTGATAATAAAGGATTTGTATCTGTTATGTTCTCATTTAGAGAAAAAAGGATCCCAAACCCAAAATGCATAGTGGCTTTCTGTTTTCTTGCAGTGCTACCTTCATCAGTATCCATTATTTCCAAATTTGGTTTTAGTTGCTACCTAATGTCCTTCACTTTAGGCTAAAGGACTTATAAGCATTTCTTATAGGATAGCTATGCTATCCTATGCTGCTAGTGAACTCTTTAAATTTTTTTTTTCATTCTGAAAATAACTTTATTATTTTACAGTAGTTAAGGAAAGTTCTTGGGATGTTGTGACCAAATTTAATCACCAGAGAAAAATATTTAGAGCTGATCTCTCATCTTTTGGTTCTGTGAAATACTGAGGGATGTCTTTCAGCCAAGGCAAGAAGACAGTTCCAGTACTAGCGATCTGAAGTCCATTCTCATTCTTAGTGGTAACTTGCTCTATCTTGTTGCCTACATTTTCTCCTGCCTCAGAGAGAAGGCAAAATTCTGGGAATGAACAACACATTGCCTCACAGGACATGTGAGCAAGTCTCGGAGACTCAGGTGGGAGCTGGAGGGCCTCTCAGGCTTCAGCTGCTGGATCACAGGGTAGACAGCATTTTCTTTTCTGGCTCTTCCTTCAGCATTGGAGGGAGAGTTTGTTGCCCTGAACCATAAGGGCAGCACCCCATTGCTTATGCCCCTAATCACATGTAGATTAAGGTATTAAGTGGCCAGTGCCTTTCCTTCTACTGAAAGGTAGAAGAACTCGTGTTGGACAGCAGAGTCCAGATTCTCGTTAGTCCTGTGTCTTGGATGTGCCTCCATATGGGTCCTGAGATGGTGCCCAGGAACTCTTTAAATTTTTAATTTAGAATGTGGATAGTGTCTTAGGAAATAAATGTCTTGTAGGGAGACAGTTTTTTGTTCCGTACTTTTAGTATGCATATCAATGCCTTCTGGGTTTTGCGTATATGAGTGTATTGCTTGCATGTGTGTATGTGCACCCATGTCGAGCAATGCCCACGGAGGTCAGAAGAGGGTTTTGGAGCCCCTGGAACAGGAATTATGGATGGTTGTTAGCTGCCATGTAGGTGCTGGGAATTGATCTTGGGTCCTCTGCAAGAGCAGTCAGTGCTCTTAACCACTGAGCCATCTCTCCAACCCCAATGTTTTTTGAGAAGCTGGTTGTTAATCTTATCAAATATTCCCAGAACACTAGTCACTTTGTTCTTACTACTTTCAAGATTTTCCATTTTTCTTGACTTTCATAAGTTTGAATATAATGGGATGTGTCTCATTGTGAATTTCTTTGAGTTTATCTTGGAATAAATAGAGTTTTTTTAGGGGTATAAATTTATGTCTAATTTGGGACATTTTAACCATTAGTTTTTCCAGTATTTTCTCAGCTTTTTCTTAACGTCCCAGGACTCTCACTATGCATATATTTACATTCATATACATGGACTGTATGTGTATGTATATTTTCATATATGTGGTATCCATATATAGTGGTATTCTTGGACTTTATTCCTTTTTTAAAAAATTCTGTTTTCTTTCTGTGTGTCAGACTTGTTAATTTCATTTGACCTATCTTCAGGTTTGACAATTATTCTCTTGATTAGGTCTAATCTGCTGTTGAACTCTTCTATTGTAATTTTAATTTTATTTATTATACTTTTCAGCCCCAATATTTTAAATAGATGCTTTTTTGGGGGGTGGGTCTTCTTGAGACAGGGTCTCCCTGTAGTGCCAGCTGGCCTGGATTCACTGTGGAGACCAGGCTGGCCTCGAACTCACAGAGATCTGCCTGCCTCTGCCTCCTGAGTGCTGGGATTAAAGGCGTGCACCACCACGCCCAGCAAATAGATCCTTTTAATAATATATTTTATTTATAATATTTATTTGTTGATATATTGTTTTCCTGGGATTTTTAGTGTTTATTCTAATTCCCTTTCCTCTATTAGTATATTTAATGACAGTTGTTTTAAAGTCTTTGTCTAGTAATCTAAAATTTGTGCTGTCTGTGCCTTGAACAGCTTTTATTAAATGTTCTCTTCTGAAATTGAGCAATATTATGTGCCAACAAGAGAAAGAAAAGAAACAGAGGGAGGAGAGAGTGGGGAGGGGCAAGAGGAAGAGGAAGGGAGATGGGAAGGGAAGAAGGAAGGAAGGAAAATACTCTTGTGCTTAGCCATCCCTTCAGCCCTTATCCAGATGATTTGCACCTCTACCTAAGCCTTCGCCTCATGATTGCATAATGCCCAAAGGTCCACTCATGTACAATTTTATGGTGTCAGGTGGTTTTGAGGCTGTGCCCCGCCCCAAGCATGTTCATGAATTTCTATATTTCTCTATCTGGCAATAACTTCTTAAAACTTCTATTATGTCCAAAAGCTTTAACTCCCCAAATTTTCCTCTCAGACTTCAGCATATCTTCTCCTTTTTCTTTATTTTATTTTATTATTTTGTTTTATGCAACTCTTATTGTTTACTTATGGGGCAGCAGCTTAGAAGTTTCATTTTCATTGACTTTGATGGCCACATAACCATGGTATCTTGACAGAGTTTCAAGTTAGATGAAATGGAAGCCAGATGCAGCAGATTGTCATTCTGCTTCAGAGGAGAGTATTGTCTAGAGTTAAACACCAAGATGATATCATACCATTTTTACAGAACCTTTCTCCTGACTAAACTTTCATTTGACTACTATAAACCTTTGACTAGCTTCCAGAGTTCTAATAAGGTTAATTATCACAGTCTTGGCCAAGTTTCTGTGTTTTTGAGGAATGCCAACCCCTATAGGCCTGGATTTTAGCTTTGTCCCAATCTCATCTAACTTAACATTTCTTCTAATTTCTTACTCATTGTGTATATGAGATCATAATGATATTGCCAACCACATGAAGTCTAGAAACATTAAGAATGTGCTTCAGAAATGAATTTAATCCCAGAACTAGGGAGACAGAGACAGGCAGACCTCTATGAGATTAAGACATTTGGTCTACATAGTGATTTCCAGGCCAGCTGGGGCTACTTGGGAGACCTTGTCTTAAAATCAAAATGAAACAACAGCAGCAGCAGCAGCAGCAAACCTCAAGAATACTATTTCCACCAGGCCTATAATCTTAACTACTCAGGAGGCTGAAGCAGGAGGATGGCAAGTTCAGTGCCAGCCTAGGCAACTAAATGAAACTATGTCTCAAAGCAGAAGATACATAAAAAGGACTGTGGTACAGTGTTTTTCTAGCATGTTTAAAGCCCTGGGTGGAAATCTCTAGTACCCCCTCCCCGACCCCACACACAGAGAATGTTGTTACCAAAGGTTACAATTTATTATATGTAGTTATAGGAGATATATTTTATATTACTATGTGATTTCTTATTGAGCCAAATGCAAACTATGTTTCTGAAATAATTTAGCATCTACTGGTCCAGTTATCTTGTACATATGTGAAAAAAAGTAAAGCAGAGCTATTACTAAGAGGACTAAGTAATTAGTCCTTAAGGGGCTGAAGAGATAGCTCAGCAGTTAAGAACACTGGCTGTTCTTTCAGAAATCCCAGGTTCCAGTCAACAACTGTTTGAACTCCAGCTCCAGGGGATCTCACACCCTCTTCTGTCCTCTGCAGGCATGCATGACACAGGTACACTTACATACATGCAAACAATACACACATACATGTAAAATAAAAATAAATAAAAAGAGGGCATCATTAGTAGAAGAAATTTGCAAAATTTTAAAAGATACAAATTTAATACCAGAATGTTTCAAATAAAAAAGCATTTAATTCCAATTTCATCAAATTAACAGAGTCTAGGTAAAGCACTTGAGAGGTAATTATCTCAATATTTAAACATTCTCATTGTAAATGTATTCAATTCTGTTTGAAAGTTTAGCATTTAAGATCATTCATCTTATAGAAAAATTATAAATGGATATTTTCATGAGGTGCATTTGTTGTAAAAACAATTTTTGTGCTAAATCAAAAAATCAGTAGCAGAAAGGTACTACTTATGAATTGTATACAAATATAATTCATAAAACGTCTAGCTGTATGTGCTCCAAAATGGCAGCAGGTTTTTCCTCTATGCTGTTGAATTTAGTTTTTCTCCTTGCTAATTTATGTCTTATTTTTGTTCAGTTAAAACTGTTTTGTGGAGAATACATACATCTTAATCAAAGTATCTAACATACACAAAAAGCAATTAGAACCTAAAAAAGAGTGCTGATGTTTTGGTTGGTTATTTTGCTGATTGGCTGGAGGTTTGTTGTTGTTGTTGTTTTCTTTTTAGCTAGTTCAATTTTGAGAGACATCATTTCCTAGAGGACACCACTTAGGATTTTCCTGCAGCTGCTAATATGTGGAAGACCTACTTTGAAAGTTGAAATCTCTTAAGATCTGCACTAATAGTCTATCCTTGTGTTTTTCTTCTTTTAACTGAATGTATACACACACACACACACAAAAAAAATATCCAGAGAGAGAGAGAGACCCCATAGAAAATATGATACAAAGGTGTATGTTAATCCATCCCTCGTGTTTTAGAACTAGAAACTGAACAAAACTATGGCTATTTTGTGAGATTTTAATGTAGTTAACTTTATAAAATTTTGTATTACAGGAAAGTTAAAGGGGGGAATATTGATGTACATCCATCAGAAAAAGCTCTCATTGTTCAGTATGAAGTGGAAGCTACCATTCTTGGAGAAATGGGGGATCCCATGTTGGGAGAACGAAAGGAATGCCAAAAAATGTAAGTGTTTTTGTGTGTGTACATATTGAAAATAAGGAACCTTATACAAATGTTATACAAGTGTGATATTGTTTTAGTCTTCATAGATAATAGATGGTTATAACATCCTTCTAGACATATTTCACCCCAGTGAATGGTTATATTAAATTATATAAATATGTAATATGTTTATTCTAGAGAAAGTAAAATTTTTAAAAATATTTTATTTTTATTTTATGTGTATGAGTGTATTGCCTGCATGTATGTGACTGCACCCGTGTCGTGCAATGCCGTGGAGGTCAGAAGAGGGCATTGGATTTCCCTGGGACTGGAGTTAAGAACAGTTCATAGCTGCTATGTGGGTGCTAGGAATCGAACCTGGGTCCTCTGCAAGAGCAGTCAGTGCTCTTAATTGCTGAGCCATCTCTCCATCCCCAAGAAAGTAAAATTTTTATAATGACTAATGTGAAGTTAATCATGAAAGATATATTTGTATGGGACTTTTTTTTTATTTAAAATTTTTTTTTTACCATTAAAGTTACAGTTTTAACAATATGCAAAATATTACAGTAATTCGGATTTTTTGGCATAATGATTGCAGATTTGATAAATACATTTTATATCTCATAATAGCGATGAGGATTATACAAAAGCTATTAAAACAATTATGAGAATAAATTCTATTGTCACTTAAGTATCTAAAGCTATTTTCCTTTGCGTTCTTCCAGAACGATTTGTTCTTATTCTTTACCTTAATTTGAGGGACTTCAAGAAGATACTTGTGTTTTTTTTTTCATACAGAAGAATTCATTCCAAGGCAATTGACATTGAGACGTTTTCACATGCATTTCTAATCTCTATATACATGACTATCA
>NW_008352395.1:154736-155336 GCF_000622305.1 Nannospalax galili | reverse complement strand
CTGGCTTCACTTGGAAGCATGAATGAGATGTTTCCTCAGAATTGTCCCTCCTCTATGTATACTGGACACTGAATCAAGTCCATCTCGGGGGGTCTCCATGTCCTCCCTGAACAAGAGGACAGGTGGCTCACCACAGTTACAGGACGTTTTGAGAGATGCTCATAGTCCCCTGGGAACTAATCGACCTAGGAGGGCAAGGAGAAAAAAGTGTCCTTTGTGTCCCCCTGACTCAATTAGTATAGATCTCAAGGTATGTCTCTTAAACATCCAACAAAGTTAGTTCCATCATTCTGGCATTTTTACTTACTGCGTGTCCTGCAGATAAATCTTGGGTAATGACCAGTTGGTCTCAAATAAACCTTATCTAGGGATATATTTCTTGATCTGTTAAGTATAATTTGTCAGTAGATTGTAGGAGTAATATGGTTCCCTCTAGTTTTCGTGACTAGCTAGGCATTGTTTCTCTCTTGTATCGTCTCCCCCCTCTATCATGGTTTTCCCACTTAAGGCGCCCCCATTTTCCCCCTTTCTCCCTTAATAATACCCTTCTCCTACAGTCCTATCTCTCTTGAGCTCCTTCTTTCCTTTTATCCCGTAGGT
>NW_008352395.1:144918-151781 GCF_000622305.1 Nannospalax galili | reverse complement strand
GAGTGTGTTGTTTAATCTCCATGTGTTTGTGTGGTGATTTTGGCTTCTTCGGGTGTTGATTGTAAGTTTTATTGCATTGTGGTCTGATGGAACGCATAGAATTATTTCAATCTTTTTGTATTTGCTGAGTTTTGTTTTGTGCCCCAGTATATGGTCAATTTTGGAGAAGATCCCATGGGGTGCTGAGTAGAAATATGTGTAGATATCTGTTAAGTCCATTTGAGATATGGTTTTGTTTAATTCAGATGTCTCTCTGTTAAGTCTCTGGCCTGTTGACCTATCTAATGGAGATAGTGGGGTATTGAAGTCCCCTACTATTAATGAGTTGGGGTTAATTTGGGTCTTAAAGCCCTGTAGTATTTTTTTTATGAAGTTGGGTGCACCAGAGTTTGGTGAATATATGTTCATGATTGTAATATCTTCTTGACTGATTGTTCCTTTGATCAAAATGAAATAGCCCTCTTTGTCTTTTCTGGTTAGTTTCAGTTTAAAGTCTATTTTGTCTGATATTAGGATTGCTACGCCTGCTTTTTTCTTAGTGCCATTTGCTTGGAATATTTTTTTCCATCCTTTCACTTTGAGATAGTGTCTGTCCTTAAAAGTGAGATGAGTTTTTTGCAGACAACAGAAAGATGGGTTTTGTTTCTTAATCCATTCATATAGTCTGGTTATGGTGCAGAATCATACAGGTGATGCTTTGTTAATTTTCCATGTCTTTTAATTGACATGGGGTGCCTAATGAAAAGTAGGTATATTGATTTAAGAACAGTTGAATAACCACAAGTGACATTTTCTGAAAAATTATTGTTGCCTTTTCTCCCCATGCGTTTTTAATAAATTCAGTAGAGATTTAGGTGGCTACTCACTAAAAGCAAAATTGTTTGAGTAAATACAGGATGAATCGGGTTGCTAATATATATGTAATAGAAAATAGACCTAGAAGACATAAATAAAAGTCTGTTTATATCAAAGCAAACAAGAATCACAACACCCACATTAAGATGACTAAAATCCAAAACACTGGCCGAACAGACACTGGTAAGAATTCAAAGTGGTAGGAATTCTCATTCATTGTTTGTGATGAAATGAACTTGCACCCACTTTATATTATCTAAACACAGGCTCAAATAATATCCAGTAATTGTGCTCTGAGATATTTACTCAAGTGAGTTGAAAACTTACATCTACAGGAAAGTCTGCACATGAATGTTTATAATAGCCCTATCCAAAACAGTCGACAATTGAAAGCTATCAAAATGTTCCTTAAAAATGAATGGATGAGCTGTGGTGCCCCGTACAGTAAAGCATTATCCAGCAATGAAAAGAATCAAATTATCAAGCTATGAACAAACCTGGTGGGATAGTTAGTGAAAGAAGTCAGTCAATCTGGAAAACCTACATGCTATATAACATTATAGAAGAGACAATATAGTATAAGAATTAGAGATTGCCATGGGTGGAGGATAGGGCATTCTTGGAGCAATAAAACTATTGTGTATGATACTATATTGACTGATGTATGCACTTACAAAAACCCATAGAACACAGAGTAAATGCTAATGTAAACTATGGACTGACCTCAGTTAGTAATTATATGTATAAATTAGTTCGTAGTTTACACTAGTGTTCACTGTTTGTGTTCTGTAAGTTTTCATAAGTATACTAAATGTACCATACCAATGCAACAGTAATAACAAAAGAGCATGGTAGAAACTGGGAGAGAGGTGAACACGCCAGCAAAACTACTCTAAAAAACTTACAGATATGTTTACTGAGTTTCATTTTGTTTCATTTGAAATGGAGTCTCTTCTGCTTCAGTATCCCTTTCAAGTGCTGGAATAAAGGTTTGCCCACTGTGTGTGTAGTGTCTGCCATGCTTTTTCTCAACATGATTTATTGAAAAATATGATTTCCAGGTTCCTCATTAAAATTAACTATAGAGATGGCCTTTCAGAGTTATTCATTATGGGCCTTTCTTACCATTTGTGCCTTCTAGCGTTTAGCTAAAATTATTCAAAATAAAATCAACAATTTTAAACACTGAAAGGGTATCAACAACAAAAAATCCAAATAGACATAAGGCAAAATAAGATAAAGGACATCATACTAGAAAAATTTAAGCCAGGAAGAGTATCTAAATTATGCTAATAGACTAGTTTCAGGAAAGTTCATCTACATCTAAAAATTGGTTGCACAGATGCCAAGATCGGAGTATTTCTTTGAGCTCTCAACCACTGATCCCTCTAATAGCTTGCTATCTTCCTCTAAAAGTTAGCTATCTTCACAAAGAAATAATTCTGTACAGTGGATACTTACTTGGTTTCTCATTCTCAATATAAGTCTTCTATAGGAGCATTTACTTGGCAGGCCTATTTTTAATGTCTTCATAATTTGCCCTTGGCCCTGAATCCATGTAAACAGGCAGGAGATTGCACCCTCCTGTAGCCACCCCCCCAGATTTCCTGCATTCTGTCATTTTTATTAAGGCCTATTGAGGCAAGTTAATGTACCCATACATTCTCTGATGCAAGTTCATCTGCTCCTTGGTACAAGTTTATCCACTGGAGACTAGTCAGCCTATCTAGAGACACTCCCTTAAAGAAAATCAACTCTCCGTCACCCAGCAGTAATCAGCTGCCAATAGTTCTTTGACTAAGATTGGGACCTGCTGTCCGATTCCCAGTTCTATGCTGGGGTTTTGCTGGCTTGAGTTTGCATGTGTCTTGTGCATGCAGACACCATTGCTGTAGATTCATATGGACAAGGTCCCTGGAGCCTGCAAGACTGTTTCCATATGGTCCTGTACCTCCTCCTTGGCTCTTACAGTCTTTCTGATCCCATTTCTGCAATGGTCCCTGAGCCCTAGGTGAGTGGAGTTTAATATAGGAGTCCTGTCCAAGTGCCCACACCCTTCTTGGCCATTGTGGGCTTTTGTGTTCATTACCCTCTGTTGCATGAAGGAGCTGTTACCCTCTATTGCATGAGGGAGCTTTGCTGATGAGAGTTGAGAGTATTCTGTCTTCCCCTTGTTCTGCTATGTTCGGTGAGCTGTACGTGTAGAGATTCCATTGTAGATATGTCACTTACGGTTGGGCATTTCACAGACATTTATTCTCTGTATGTGACCAGTTATGAAATTCTGTAATTGACTCTGTCTGTTGCAAAAGAAACTTCTTTGATGAGTGGTGACTGGCATACTTGTCTGTAAATATAAGGACCCATATTTAGCATATAGTAAGAAATTACATTTGTCTAGGGATGTGGCAGAGGTAGGGTTTTCGCTAAAATCTATGACCTTTTCAGCCATGTGTATTTGGCTGTTTATAGTACCACACATGAGTTCTCTCCCATTGAGCAAGCTTTAAGTTCAATTAGATAGCTGTTGGTTACCATGAAGATAAAAGTGCCACTACTGCCCCAATGTAGTTTGCTCTGCTGGTCATTGTTGTGGTTTTTAGACAGGAAAGCTGGGGTTGGACCATCAATTGATGTTCTCCTTTACCAGCTTGTGTAATGCTCTCCGAAACTATGAGAATTAGCCTTCAGGGGAGGAGGCTTCCAGGTCAGTCCAGTTCCATTGCTCCAGGTCTTGTGTCTGAAGCATGTCCTGTATTCAGCAACAGGATCTTGCCTTCACATTCTGGGAAGCAGACAACGGCTGTATCAACAGTCTGTGTAATGTGGGGAGTCTCTTGAACTATCCTGGTCAACAACTCTACTTGAAGGGAGGTTTTTCCTGTCTGGTACTTTTTCTTGTTATATAGCCTGCAGCTATACACATGGACACATGTAGAGATACTGTACGTGATTTTTCAGTAGACTTTTGAGTTAATACATTTTCCTCTAGTTTTCCACATTCCTCGGGACTGTCCTGGGCTAAATTTAAAAGGAAATAGGAAGGCCGGAATATGTCAATGGTACAGTACTTATCTAGTAGATGCTAGGTCCTGAGTTTGAACCCCAGCACTGCAAGCGAAGAAAAAAAAATGGAAGGTTTTCTTTTTTTTTTTTGTATATTTAAGTACAGATTATATTAATTGGTTCCAAAGAACTCATGTAGGTTTAAAGTTCATCTTGATTTAAAATATAAAATTCATCAGTTGTGGCCAAGAAAATGATTGATTCATAGCAGTATGAATTCTCATTCAATAAGGGAAAAGACCATATAATTTTGTATTCAAGTACTGCTTCAAAACAGAATCTGAACATCCTGTACAGAAAGCCACAGAAAATGATTCTTGAATTTATCTAATTATATCTAAATCCTTAATAAAATTCTATGGCCAAATATTTATAGAGTCTGTATAATCTGTAAGCTATCTTAAAATAGTATTATTGAATCTACCACATACTTTGCAATATCTGAACTGGAAGTTGGTGTGCACTTGCAGCATTCGTCTGAAGAGTCTCAATGCTAACACAGACATAACTTCCCTGGCACGGAAAGTGGTTGAAGAATGTAAACTCATTCATCCCTCAAAATTGAATGAGGTGGAGCAGCTATTGTACTATCTACAGAACCGCCGTGATTCATTGTCAGGAAAAGGTAAGTGGAAGAATTGCTGGATTTTAAATGCAATACCACAGTTGTTTGACTATCGTATATAAATACTTCACATTATTTGAATGTTAAGTGAGTTCTTTTTCCCAGTTCTAGAATAAACATATATTAGTTTCATGCATGAGAGACCTTATGATTTCACATACAACTATCAGGTTCTGTTTTACTGTGCTCGTATATGCACATGCACAGAAATAAGAGGGAAAAGTATGTGTTACAATGAGCATAGACTATGAAGGGAATGCGTTTAGGGCAGAAAATGTTTTTTTTTTTAATCTCTTACTTATACTTAATTTTTTATTTGAATGAATTATTTAAATATTTCAAGTGTTAATGTACATATAATATGCAGCACAATTTTTAGACCGGCCTGGGAGATGACTTTCATGAATATTCCATGGGAAAATACATTTCTTTCCTCAGTGTCTTTAATGTCATTCTCTTACAGTACCAAGCATATGTTAAATGCATTTTGTATATTTGTAGAGTGAATTGAGTGGATATAAAGTTACTGAAAAACAAAATATGTTTTGAACTTGATTTCTTCTATTTGCATTGCTAACACACAGCATATCAATACTTAATATGTTTATAGTTAGTAACTGCTATCTCCTGCCCTCAGTTCCCTCATAAAAGAACCATACCATTAAAGTATTAGAGCTCAGAAAATATAGAAGACATTTGCAAATAGAAATGAAAGCATGGGGTTGTAAATGGATTATTAAGAGCTTGGTTATCCCTTTTCACAATGTTTCAAAGTAACATCGATAGTTCAAAAATAAACTATTTTTAGAATAGCATATCACTGCTCAGATTTTGACTGGACTAATAGAATTTTTTAAAATTATTTATTTAGTAACCACATAATTAGAAGAAGCATTTCATTACAACAGCATTGACACATTCAGTAACAATTTCCAGAGCAAAGATGCATCTCTTTCAAAATTGGCTGTAAATTTTTAGGTTTACAATTGAATCAATACAGTTATACAATATTATACTCAGTATAGGCCCTATAAGACATAAAATTTAACGAGGTTTTAACCTTTAAAAAAGATCTCCGTTTCATTTTAAAATATACTGTTTCATACAGAAAAACTTCAAATTAGTCTTCTCTATATCCATAGCAAATAAATTGCTTTATGCCTAATAAATGCTTTTATTAGTTATCCTTGAATATAGTACCAAGCATATGTTAAATGCTTTTTGTATATTTGTAGAGTGAATCAAATAAATGTAAAGTTACTGAAAAATATGTTTTGAACTTTATTTCTTCTAATCGCATAGCTAGCACACAACATATCAGTACTTAATATGCTTATAGTTGGTAACTGCTATCTCTATAAGGAAGATATCAGGGAAGAATTTTGTTAAACAAATACCATATAAAACAATTTTCTCTTTACTATTTTTGTAAATATCTATAAATAGGGAGAAAGCATTACAAATAAATTCCAGGTAAACAAGGTAAGCTGATAATAGTATTTGAATACACGTTGTGTTCATTGTACATGGTACAATGGAGTTAAAATAGGTATTTTCTAGTACTAAATGAATATAACTTTGAAGGCATTTATAGTAAAATATCTTTGAAACTGCTAAAAATCCTAAAACAGAGTTTTCAGTGCCAATCAATATTTTCCTCCATTCCAATGCTAAAGAAATACTAAAAAATTATCTATATTATACGTGGATAAAATATTTACAATCAAATTTATTTTCCACCTGGCTATATCTTGCTCACTGAAAAAAAGTGTTAATCCTTTTTAAATTCAATATTCATTTATTTATGTCCTTTTGTGAAAACAGGATTTCCTAACATTTTTTATCATTAGCTATTGACTTTGTGATTTTCAGTGACAAATTTTGCAGAGCAATATTTCTTTTTTGCTAATCATGTGTTTTAATAAAATAATAGTTTTTATTATGACATTTTGTTCCATTCTTCTAACCCTCACATTTACCCCTGTCATCCTTTCATACCCTTCTCCTAATCCCCTTCTTCCCTAATAGTCCCTGGGAAGGGCCAATTCTATTATATGTACATTTATAACCTAATTATAATTCAAGATTTTGATACTTTTCCAACTTAGTTTAATGTATGCATTAGTTCTGTTTAGAACATGAAATTATGCTTTTAATTGAATGTATAATAAGTAACTCAAAGTTATGTTTAGTACCTGAATACCTCCTTGGGAGTAAATGAAGATTAGTATAAATATCAAATATTTATCTTTTATTTTAATTTATGTTCTAAATTTCACTTTTCAGACAAAAAACAGTTAGCTGTTATTTAGTTTAG
>NW_008352395.1:123109-144756 GCF_000622305.1 Nannospalax galili | reverse complement strand
ATATATATATATATCGCTCAGAAATTAATCTCTGTGGAAACTGAAGTTGCTTCCTATATAATTTCTATTATAGATTTTTGTTAGTTAATAATCTCCTTGATACCATCATTAGAGCAAATAGCTGATATATAAAAGAAGTTTCCTTATGCAATAGAAAACATTTCATCAAACATTTAGTTTTAATGTTCCTGGATTACTCTTAAAACCTTATTATCCTCATTTAAAAAAAAATATTTTTACAGAAAAAAAAGAAAAATCAAGCAAGCCTAAAGATCCACCTCCCTTTGAAGGAATGGAGGTAAGACTGTGAATTTAGATGTAATATATCACAGACTACAATGTACTGATTTTCACCTTCAATGATGCATATAACCACATTATTCAGGTGTAGAATTTTTAAAAATGAGTTAGACATACCTGAAAAAGGCAGGAAAAGCAGAGTTTAATTGATAATGACACATATTTTTTAAAACATTTTTAATTTATTAAAATAAGTGACAAAATATTTTGAACATTTTACAGTATGCTTTAAAATATTTAATCTTTTTTACAAGATGACAATTTGCTTTCTATGACATTTAAAATACTTCACATTGGTAGACAAATGGTAGGGTTTATCTGTGTTCTGGCTTATATTTTCATATTAGCATTCTGGAACATGAAGGCCTAAAGTTTCCACCTACAAGTTCCATTTCCATCTATCAGTTCTTTGGAAATTTGTTCATTCTTAGGAAAGGTATTATATTGATCACAATATATCATTCACCTGATGGCAAATCTGTTCAGTTCAACTCTGTATTTCCAACCTCCATTTCAGATTGATGAAGTTGCTAACATCAATGACATGGATGAATACATTGAATTACTATATGAAGATATTCCAGACAAGGTTCGGGGTTCTGCCTTGATCCTACAGCTTGCTCGAAATCCTGATAACTTGGAAGAGCTACTATTAAATGGTGATTTATCTCTCTAAATAATCAAAGTAGGAAAATTATTGTAGAACACGCCTACCCTGTGATGTCTCTTTTCAGATCTTAATGCATATACAAATGCACATACACATGGTTTTCATGTCTTAAATTATGAATTTATATTCTGAATTTTGATTCTTTTTAAAAATATTTTTTATTTGAGAATTTTATACACTGAATTTGTAGTTTGATCATATTTCTCTCTACCCTCATCTTACCACCCCCCCAACCTCATGTCCTCTGTTATTACTTGACTTTTTTTTAAATGGCCTATTCATTCTAATCTGTGTTTCATAAATGCTCTTGGGTGTGGAGGTCTATCCCTTGGAGTCTGATCAACCTACCAGGCATCACACTAGTAAAGTAAACTGACTTTCCCTCTCCCAGCATCTATCCATTGCCAGTAAATTCTCAGCTACAGCTAGGGCTTTCTGCCCATCTCCCTCTTCCATGCTGGGCCCTGTCTGTCTTGGATCTGTACAGGGCTTGAGCTTGCTGTCATAAATGCAGTGGATTCATATATGCAACTAAGCTGTGGTAGCTAGACTACCCCTGACTTTTATAGTCTTCCCACTCCCTCTTGTGCAGTGATACTGAATTTTAATTCCTTTTCTTCCATGAATTTAGGGATACCTTCAATCTACTAGTTTGCCTTTCCTTCTCTTTTCATCATCTGTCCTTTATCCATTCTTTGATTTTCATTCTTTTGTGTCCTTAAGTTTGAAGAGTTTGATAGAACATATGGTCAGATCATGGTGGGTTTTTTAATCTATTTTTATTTATTGGCATTTTTAGTTTAGCATTAATATAAATACTTATGAGGTAAGCTCTGTATCATTTTTATTTGTTATAAATGACAAAAACTTTAATATTTTTATATTTGTAATAATGTGAACATTTTAATCATGATTCCTAACCTCCTTTATTCTTCTATTCCTCAATTTTCTTCCATAATTGTTTTCTTCTGTCTTAGGTGTTTTCTAGTTTATCAATTTAATGTAATCTTCTGTAACTGTCTCCCTGAGTTATAATCTTAGTGATACTCTTATACTATAATTGACAACTTCAAACAGTGTTCTTCAGATTACTACCAACTTAACTTAAAAATTATACAAAAATTTGTTCCAATTACCCACTTTCCTTCTCACTGCTTTGTACCATTATAACAAAGTACATATTTTTACATGTGTATGAATGTGGTGTTTGCATATATTTAATATATGCACGCATGCTCATGTGTGTTAGAGCACATGTGTGTACAGGTACGTGTGCACATGTGTGCACATAGAAACCCAAAGTTGGCATCAGAGTCTTCCTCAATCTCTGCCCATTGTATTCTTTGAGGCAGTGTCTCTCAGTTGAACCCAGAGCTCATAGATACAACTAGTCTGGCTAGTCAGCTTGCCCCAGGGATCCCATGTCTCCACCTTCCAGTCTCTGGAATTACAGGCAAGGTGACAGGAATTCTTTTCACTTTCAATATGTCAGCCCTCCATCTTCATTCCTCCATGGTTTCTTGGGTAAATATCTGCTAATCATTGCATTGACGATCTTATGTACATGCACAGTTACTTTTCTCTTCATACTTTCCCCATTCTGTTGACCTTTGTGTTTACAAATGTGACCCTTAATGTGTTTAAGTGTTTATATCATTCAGCTTGTCATACTTGAAGTTTTCAGACTTTCTTGTTTGTGCAGATTAATATTCTTCAACAAACACGAAGTTTTGAGCCATTATTTCATAAGCTGTTCATTCTGCCTTTTCCTTTGTTTCTGGGACTTCCATTATGAGTGCGTTGCTATGCTTTGTGCCCTTCTGTAGATCATTGAGGCTGTATTCATTTTGTCTTCATACTTTTTTCTTGAGACACAGTTATGTAAACTGACTATGCTTATGTCAATGGATTCTTTTTTTAATATTTTATTTATTATTTTTATGTGTGTGTATTGCCTGAATGTAGGTATGCACACCCGTGTCGTGCAATGCCTCCAGTGGACAGAAGAGGCTGTCAGATCCCCTGGAACTGGAGTTAGAGACAGTTGTTAGCTGCCATGTGGGTGCTGGCATTCAAACCCAGGTCTTCTGCAAGAACAGCATGTGTTCTTAACCACTGAGCCATCGCTCCAGCACATTAATGGATTCTTTTAAAATTCATTTCTGTTGCTAAGATCCCCTAGTGAATTTTTTTAAGATTTATTTTTATTTATATGTACAAGTGCATGTATGTATGTGCACCATGTGCATGCAGTGCCCAGGAGGCCAGAAGAAAGTGTCAGACCCAGCTGGAACTGGAGTTACTAATGGTTGTTAGCCATGATGTGGGTTCTGGGAACCAAACCCAGGTCCTCTGCAAGAGCAGCCAGTGCTTTTGACCACTGAGCCATTTCATTTTAGTTACTATATTCTTCAATATTGTACAGAATTTCTTTTGGTTCTTTTTTATAAGGTGTATCTCTTTGGTGAAACATCATTTGTATGTCTTCACATGCTTTCCTTTACTCTTATATAGTTTAATATTTTTAGATTTATTTATGTGTTTTAGTCCATGCATATATGGACTAATGTATACAGGTGCACATTCAGAGGGTGCCAGGTGTCTTCTCTCACTCTTACCTCTTCCTTTGAGGCAAGGTCTCTCCCTGAATCTAGGGTTCATGTTTTCTCCATTGGGCTAGATTCCAGCAAGCCTCAGGGATCCTCCTGCCTTTACCCGCTCAGAGTTGTAGTTAAAGGTGTAAGGGATGCCTGACTTCTTGTGTGGGTGCTGAGATCTGAATTGTGGTCCTCATGGCTGCACAGCAAGTACTCTTAGCTGTCAAGCAGTCTCTCCAGCCTCTCCTTTAAATTTTTAAATGTTATAACTGCCTTAAAATATTTGTCTTGTAATACAGTCTAAGTTGGTGACTTTATTTCCTTGAGTGTGGGTCACAGTGTTCTGATTCTTTTCCATGGTTTATTATTTTTGTTGAAATAATATATGGCAACTCTAAGAATCAGATTACTGCTGCCTTAAGGCTTCTTATTGATGCCATCTGTTTGGTGAATTTTGTGGGTTAATTTTTCAAAGTTACTACCTTTGTCGAACCACTAAAGTCTCTGATCAACTAGCTGTATTGGCCACTTATGATTGGACAGAGATTTCATTTAATGCCTGGTAATAAGTCTCCTCACCCTTGCAGAAAGGCTGTGTGTGTGTGTGTGTGTGTGTGTGTGTGTGTGTGTGTCCTTAGTGCTCAAGCAGATATCTTATAAAACTGCCTTTACTTCCTGCTTGGATATTAATGCCTCAAATTCAGCCAGATTGACATATTAGGGGCTTTCTGGGGCTTTCTGTGGTAGGCATGTAGGCTGGGTGTGACCTTCTAGACTTAGAAGAATAGTTTTGAGTTTTTTAGAGCCCCTTAAAATCCCTGATATTTAGTTTTTCCATTTAATAGCCTTTTTGTTAATCCTGTAACAAACTAATAAGACTGCCTCCAGCTGTTCTGATGCTGCCTTCAGTGGCTTTCACCAAGTAGCCTGAGGACAAATACCCTAGGATAAGGCTGTTTGTACAGAGCAAGCTCCAGGCCAAGAAAATAGACAATATTCTCTGCTCCCTGAGAACTGGATGTTTTAGCAAATGTCTTCTGGGATGAGGTTTGGAGGAGCCTTGAACTCCTCTTCCCTCCCCAGCTCTTTCCAGGCTACTCTTCTGTTACAGAATAGAATTATGACAAAGTTCAATGATTAACCTTTTCTTAACATAGCCAAGCAATGTCTTCATTGTTTTCTTTATAGCCTTGGGGTTTCTATTTTACCATAGAAGTGTAAGACGGCCTGTCCCCGTATGCCCTTTAATTCTTTGAATTTAGTATTTACAGGTAGGCGTGTATATTTGAGAGAATTATTTTTCTCATGGGAATGGGAATAACCAACTCTTTATTTATTGTCTAACCAATATTCCAATTTATCTTTTTCCTCTCCCTTTTGCTATTTCTTCCTGAATATTTTGTACTCATGCTCTATTTCAATATCGTTTATTATTTTGTTGCCATTTATCTTTAAAGGCTTTCTGAATTGCTTTTAGTCTTTGTAAAAGAATAGGCAATTTTTCTTCAGAGATCATGCACCACCAGCTTTTTACTGACTTAGCTAATCTTTCTATCTAAGAAGGAGTTTCCCTAAGCCAAATAGTTTTTCCTTATACCAAACTTTAGTCTCAGTAGTTCCTCATTTAGGGTTAAAGCCATAAACTCCTGTAAAAGGCAGCAGGGCATCTATTGCATGCTATCTTTTCCTTTTGGGGGAAACCAAGCCTCATTATTAATCACAAATGCAGGTCCAAACGAGATCATAGTCATAGGAGGAAGTCGTCTATCATTACTTTCATTTTGTTTCAGTAACATAATAATTCTGCTACAGGAAGAGATTTTCCTGGTTTAGTTTCCCATTCCATCATCAGAGTTGGTTATCGGAATACTTAAAGAAGAGAAGGTTATACAAATTACAAAAACCAGGAGTAACTGGGGAAGGGATATCCACCAAAAGAGCAGCGGTCATCGGCTTTTGGCTGGAACTTTGTCAAACAGCACTCTTGCCAAGAATCACAGAACTCTTGGAGCCAGCATCCTCTGGCTCTTGCAATCTTTCTGCCAATCTTTCGCTAAGGTCCCTGAGCCTTGGAGGGGGTGACAGATGTAGGGAGCTCTCTCGTATCATGGTGAGATAGTGACTTCTTGGGCCTCCCCGTTATTCATCTTCAAGCCATGGCCATTGATCTATCTCAGTGGTGTTTCTTCTACTATAAAGACAAATGGAAGGAAGTAAACACATCTAAACAAACATGAATGTAAATACAAATGCCTAGAAAATATTCCAGGGGGTGTACTATATTCATTAAACAGTATACTTGTAATGGTTTCCCCACTAGGGCATGTAGCCTTTCTTGACACAGGGGGTTGGCCTGGTCTACAGCCCCAGATGTGTGTTCCACCCCTAAGAGCGAGCCTTATCCAATTAAAAATTTGTCAGTTGTACATATGTTAGTCAAACCAGTATAGCACTTGCAGGCATTGCTTGGCATGTCCATAGTATGTAGCATGTGGGGTCCATTGTTGAGTAAAATCATAGGGGTTCCTTTCTTCCCCAACCATCTGTAGCACCTTCTGGTACTATGAACGTCATCCATCCAGTGGCAATCTTTGGGGTTTCTTAACCACCCTGGGACAGTTTTTATCCTTTGAATGCCTTTTATAAACTGTTACTCTGGTTTTGAAGCCTTCCAGAAACTCCTTAGCACCAAATTTGGTTTTCTATCAATTTTTTCTTTGGGAATTTGGGCTCGATATAACTCTTGGCACATTTGTCTTCAAGTAACCCAAACGGACCATTTCTTCTGTCTGGTCTTTTTTATATCTCTTGTAGGGTGTTCAGTTATTCTAAAGACACATTTTACATGTTGGTCAGAGTCACTTACATCTGCTAAAGGCTCTCTCACTTTACAAAGATCCTGTATTCTTAAAGGGCTTAGCAAAACCATTAAAGCTCCATACCATTCTTGAGGTCCCAGTTGAATTAAGCTTTCCTTTATATCTCTGGTGAACAGTCTTATGTGGCCCAGTGAACTGGGTATCATATATTGCTTTTCTCATACCTAGTTCTCTCAGTAATGCTTGTCCCTCTTTTATAGTCCTCCAGCCTCTTATTTATGGAAGTTTCCTTTAGTGATGACCATGTATCTTTAATGCCTTCAACCAGCCACCCCATTAAGGACTGCTTCCCCTGCATTGGCCTAGGTTGAACAGCCTGTATTGCAAGGACATATTGGTGGTTATATAACTCAGCTCTGAAGCTTCTAAAGGACTTAGACTGACGTTATTTGCTCGCATGTCCCATATCCTCACTAGCCATTTGGTGAGGGGCTCTTTGATTGCTTGCTTGTAAGTTTTTCCTAGTTTTAACAGTTCCAGTGTGGAGTATTTCCTAGATACAGTATTGCTAGCTTCCTTTCCTTTCTGTATCAAAGGTTGAATCTGATGGGTAGCCTTAATCACTTTAGTTTTTAGGTTGTTTCCTTTTTCATTATTATTATCTGTCTTTTTTCCAGAGTCCTGGGACCTTACACAAGTTAAAATGTCCAATTTTTTTTCTCTCTCAAGTTCTTCAATTGAATCTGCCTGTACTTCCCTAGCCTTTTCCACTTCCCCTGCCTTGGGCAAATCTTTTATTATTCAAAGTGGCCATGCCCCCCTCTCTAGGTTCTCTGCTTGTGTCCCAGGTTTGTAAAAGTTTTTCTAGCTTTTCTATAACCTTTAACAAATCTTCATATACCTGCAATTGGGCTGTTTCCCCACATTTACAGCACAGATGTGGCCCACATTTCTCCGTGGCTGGCTCCTTTTTAGTTACATATTTTATAATCCATTGTAAGATCCACATCAGTGCCACCATTAGCTCCCTTGCTTTTCCCAAACTCCCATGGTTTATCGTTTCCAGTGCCATCATCCTGTCAACTGTGCCAATTTGTCGCCTGAGTTCTCTGAGGGCCCCTTACTCATGGCACTATTAGACAAACCACATAACATATCTTTATCTGAATTTTCTATAGTTTATATCCAAGGTAGGGGAAGTAGAGTAACTTACAAAGGCGAACACCCAGCACCCCACACCCGGTGCCTTCTGTGGCTAACTCTCTGCAGCTCCCTCTCTGTAGCTAACTCTCTGCAGCCAATTCTCCACAGCAGGCTCTGCCCCTCAGAGGAATAAGTGCTCCTCGGAACATACTCTGCCTCCCAAGTGCTGGGACTAGTGAAGTGGACTACCATGCCCAGCTATGCTTTTATGGAACAGATGCTTCTGTTTCTTCCAGAACTTAATCTTTGACAAGTAAAATTCCCATAGATTCATGAACATATTTTATGTTCTCTTTCGGTTCCATTGGTCTTTTTGGTGAGTACCATACCAATATAATACTATTATGGTTCTTTATTTTTTTTGTTTGTGGTACAAGAAACTGAACCCAAATCTTTGCACATATTAAGTAGTTGCTCAGCAATTAAGACTGGGTTCACTTATTGTCTATTTATTATTGTCTCTTTGGTTTGGTATTCTCTCTCTCTTTCTCTCTACTGTTGTTTTTAATGGTGGTGATGGTGGTGGTGGTGGTGGTGGTGGAGGTATGTGTGTGTGTTGAGATATCTCTCATGTAATCCAGGCTGATCTTGAACTCACTCCTTAGCTGAGGCTGTCCTTTAACTCCAGATATTCCTCCTCTACCCCCTACTGTTGTGCATTTTGACTGGAGTTTTAGAATATGTAAGA
This sequence comes from Nannospalax galili, assembly GCF_000622305.1. Lineage (NCBI taxonomy): Eukaryota > Metazoa > Chordata > Mammalia > Rodentia > Spalacidae > Nannospalax > Nannospalax galili. The sequence continues at coordinate 136,479 of NW_008352395.1, read as the reverse complement.
GAAATGCTCCAATTTGCCTTTCTTTTCTCTTGAAAATACAATTCGCTGATCTTGTACCAAACAAAATTTGATAAATACATCACTAAAACCATACCTTTACTCATATATTATAGAATAGCATTGCTTTGCTGTACTAAGAAATACCATTTCCTCCAAATTATAATCATCAAAAGTATTTGGGTCTTAATAAATAGAAAATGCTGTACTCTGTTAAGTAGGACTTTTTGGACACCTTCATGTTAATGTATACTGTCTATTTCTTCATTTCATTTCAAAATAACTTTGATCAAAGCTTGCATTAGTCCAATAATCATACTGTGATTGTGAATTGCTATAGTCAAATATTTTTTAATTTGCTAAAAAAAAAAAAAAATCACTAGGGTTGGGCATGGGGCACACACCTTTAATCCCAGCGCTCTGGAGGCAGAGACAGGTGGATCTCTGTGAGGTCAAGGCCAGCCTGCCCTGCCTATTAAGTTCCAGGCCAGTTTGGGATACAGGGAGACCCTGTTTCAGAAAATCAACTAATAATAATAATAATAATAATAATAATCACTGAAGTGGGTTAGTATTTAATACAGTTAATTCTTATTTCATAATCTCAACAATCTGAAAGCTGAAATATGCTGAGCATTTTATGTCTATAATAATGATAATACTATCCATGAAGTACAATAGATCCTGAGTATTCATTAATGATGATGGAATTATGACTTCTGTATGTTAAAATAGATATTTTAGTAATTAAAAATAAAACTGGACAGGGTGCTGGGAGATAGCTCAGTAGATGAAATGGTGAAGACCTGAGTTCAGACTGCCAGTACCCTTGTAAATCCTGGATGGTTTGGCAGCTCACCTGTAATTCCAGTAGTCAGAAGGCAGAGACAGGGATTTCCCAGAGCAAGCTAGTATCCTGGAACTCTGGGTTCAAGTGAGAGAACTCTGGATTCTGCCTCAGAGACTAAGGAGGCAAGCAATTATGGAAGATTCCCAATGTCAGCCTCGGGCCTCTACACAGGCACACACAATATGCACACACACATGTTGCAACACACATTCATGCACCACCCATATGTACATAGGCCTCCAAAAATTGGAAAGCCATGTAACTCATTTCAAACTGACTTCATTATATTTACTTAGTATATGTTAATATATTAAGTTTCCCTCCTCTAACAGAGATGCTTATGTACTTCCAAGAAGTTATTTTCTGAAACTTTTATGTCTGTTGGCATGTGATATTGAAATACAGACTTTCTTTTCTATGTATAAATTTTTATTTAGTAAATTTACTTTAATGGTACTAATGTTAGTTTGCTAAGCTGCTTATATATTCTAAATTTGTTTTAGTTGTTTTCTTATATATTAAATCAGATGTTACAAAAAGAAAGTAAAAGGTTGTGCAATAGTAAGATGCCAAGTAGAAGTGCAAGCCAGGAAGTTAATGGCCTTTTAGTATCTTAGTGTGACTCACAATGTAAGTTTTATGTTTATCTAAATTATATTTTGTTTACTATGTACACTTGAAGTTGTCTGTTAGGTGTTTTAAGTAAAAGTTAGTTTTAAAGCTATCTTTCTGTATTGGAAAGAAGCATCCTACTTTTTTTGTCCCAGTTCTGTCTTAGCTTTGTTATTTATTCATAAGTGGACATTTAAAACCAACCACCCTTTATATCAAAGGAAAGGTAAATGATCATATTTGTATGTCTCCTTTTTCTTTAGAAACTGCCCTGGGTGCTCTAGCCAGAGTTCTGAGAGAAGACTGGAAACAAAGCGTTGAGTTAGCCACAAACATCATTTATATCTTCTTTTGCTTTTCTAGGTAAGTACAAAGATTATAAAAGGACTTATCTATATTGCTGTCTGCCTGTGTCAGATTATAGACCGTAATTTCTTCCAGTTTTCCTGTGTGTTTGCCTGTGCTCTGCCTCCAAACCGTTTTTTCTGTCTATTTTTTTATTTTCTGCCTTTCTCTGGAATTCTTTCATTCAGTCTGCACTTATATGCACACACATACACAAACACACAATCAATTGCCATAATGATTAGAGTCTGAGCACAGACTCTGGAAAAAGACTGTCTCAGTTTGAATGCAATGCCACCTACTTGCTGACTGTGTGCTCTTGCTTACTTTACTTCAATTCTCGGTGCCTCAGTTTCCTTATGTATAAAATTTTCATAGAAATAATAGCACTCTCTTTGGATAGTGGGTAGGATTAAATGATTAAGAATTAAAATACATAGGATAAAAGCCTGATCCAGAGTAAGTACTCAGTAAATATTGTATAGATGCTTTTGTATGTCAGTTTTATTAATGTATTCCATACTTGTGGGACATAAGGTGATAGCTTGATTCAAGTATACAATATGTAAATGATTAGATCATGGTGATTAGAATTTCCATGTCATTAAAGATTTATTATTTTTATGTTATGAATATTTACTCCTAAATATGCTGTAAATTGTTGTGAACTCATTACTTGCTGTATAACATTAGAACTTACTCCTATATAATTATATTTTGTATTTTGGTACCCATTATGCAATTACATTCATGTTCCCAACAAGTAATGACATTTCTTTCATTTAATGGTTAAATAACATTCTGTTTATATGCATATATTCTTAAGAAATATATTTATTGAGATATTGTGAAAGTATTCCAGTCAGTTCTGTTTTTAAAATGTGCCAGCATTAGCAAAGAAATATTTATTGAATAAATACTTAAATGAATTGTCTGGCAAACATACATAAACTTGATTCTTAATACTTCACTAGTCTATTCTATTGTCAGTTTTATACAACAAATAAAATATATGCCTACTGTTATATCATTAGTTTGGTAAACAATATTCCAAAATGTATTCTGAAAATATTTGAGTAAGTAAACATAAAATCCTGCCTAATAATTACATTTGAATTAAGGGTAGTATGTTAAAATATATTTAAAATAATCTTATAGCCTCTAATTTTCTTTAAATGTTTTGGATATCTTCATTTATTGAAATGTCTGTCATTTATTCTCTGCATGGTTTAGGCCAATTCCAAATCTCCTATACTGACAAAACATACTCTTTAAAATATACTGAAATCTCTTCTTTAAAGCTTTTCTCATTTCCATGGACTCATCACTCATTATAAAATTGGAGCACTGTGTATGAATATCATTGATCATGAGTTAAAAAGACACGAGCTCTGGCAAGAAGAACTTTCGAAGAAGAAGAAAGCTGATATCCTTTTAGAGAACCATTATATTTTCTGTAGTTATGAGCTTTGGATGGATGGGTTGGTTTTGTTCTTTTCTTTTTTTATTAATCAGTCACATTATTTAGAAACCATGAAAGAATGTGTTGGATATAAATATAAAGATTGAAACTATCAGAATAAAAACAGTTTGACATACACTCTTGGTCTCTTCACACTTTGATTAGTTAATGAGACGGAAGGAAGAATCCATTAGTGGTACTGGATGGGTGAATAAAAGAGTCTAAGCAGCTGCACTGTGGTGTCCACTAAGACCCACACTAAGGATATCATGAAATATGACCCACCACTTCTGTGTACATACTTCTAAGTAATTTTGATGGGAATGGATTAAATTTTTCAGTGAACCTACCTTACAGTTCTTCTTTTCTATGATTTTCAATTTTTCTAGTTAAGTGAAAAAAATACTGTTTTAACACAAACATGGAAGTTTCGTAGAATGATAGGATACATTAAAGGAACGATAGGAATGATTGGCTTTAACCTATCTTATAATATTAAATCTTTCTGCAGTGTTCTTGGCACATACTTATAAACTCTATCTTTAACAATGTTATTGTCTTATGCCTTAAGACAATATTTTTAAGCCATTTTTGGATTGGAATTCTATTTATTTTAGTGTTCCTTTGCTTAGTGAACCATAGTCTACTTTCAGATAAGTTCTGCACTTTGATCTTAGTCTTTTCTACTGAATATAGAGTAAGGGTATTCTCTTCAACAGTATCTCTTTAACAGTTATCTTATGTGAAGGTATCATACTGTCTTTGCAATTTAATTGTAGCTCAAAGGACCTTGACTGTTCATATCTGTCTTATGTGATATGTTTTATAGAATCAACAAGTAATTGTTGGTAATAATATTCTTTGAATACAACATTTATTGATACCTGTTGGAAATTAAAATATTATTCCTCTCTAAAAAATATGGTATATTTCTTATCTCCTTTGTGAAACACAAGGACTTTATTTTTCGGAATATCTTTCTATTGGTGTCTCTGACCTGAAGAGGGTACTTAAAAGCTTTAGATTTAATCTGCATGTCTGAATATGTTGGATGGCTATCTGAAGTAGAATCTACTGTTCCTAATAACTATGTCATTTTTCAGTAAGGCAGTGATCTTTTTGCTTAGCCCTACTTGTTGCCTGTTGAAAGCCACAGAGTTGGCAATCCACATAAAGTATTTGCAGGTAATTTCTGAGAATGCAAGTATTTGGTGAAGTTCAGGCAGTTTCTCACCTAAGGACTCCAAAGAAATTCTTGAACCCTTTTGCTAAGGTATCATGTTATATAAAATTGTGAAGCTAAGATTTTAGTTGGATTATTGAATAGACAGTATAATCAAAGTTGCATCCAGGCTTGGTGGCACAGCATGCCTTTCATCCCAGTACTCAGATGGCAGAGGCAGGTGGATCTCTATAAGTTCAAAGTCAGACTGGTAAACATAGTGAGTTCCAGAGAAGTCAGAAATACATAGACCCTGTCTCAACAATAATAATAGTAATAATAATAATAAATATAAAATGTAACAGTGCTGTTTGTGAGAGTAGTTTTCAGTAAATTATCTTTGCCTAAGTTTATGCATGTGATCCTTAACTTGAGTTTTACTTGATGAAGACCTTGAAAACCAAGCCCTAAGGAAGGATTATGACAAAACCTTTAAAAAGTACCAGGGGCTTGTAATAAAACAGGAGCAACTATTGAGAGGTATGAATTCTCAAACAGTGATTAAAAACAGTCACATTTATTTTGTTCCATTTTTGTGTTATTTACTAATACCAAAATCATGGAAAATTTTATAAATTTTAATATGCCTTAAGCTTTTTTATCTTTACCATGAATAATATTTTAAATTTCAGCCTGTTTTGCTGATACAGCCCCTGAAATTATTGTAATCCAGTGGGACCTTTTCAATAAGATTAGACAGCCAAAATCAAGGAGACATCAGAACCATATTCCCTCGGTTTTAGAGAAGAATTCTTTGTTCTCTCTTGGTCATTTTGGTGCATCTCTACCACCTCAAGACTTCCTGGCTTCTTGCACATCAGTAAAGTCTGCCTCCATCTTCCCATGGTCTTCCCACTAAACCTGCCTTTCACGTCCTCTTTCTTTTATTAGGACTTAAGTTACCTGATTAAGAGTTTACCCTATTTACTATTAGCTCATCTTAGCTATTACATCTGCAAAGAATATATTTTCAAATAAACTTCAAGTCTAAGGTCTTTTTACATTTTAGGTGGGCACTGTTCAACTCTGTACCTCTGCCTTGCTTCCGTGCAGAAGGCCTGTTTGCTTTCCAGCACAATTTTAAAAACTTTTCATATTACCTTAACTAGAAAATCAGCACGATGTAGTAGCATAAATGTATGAGCTTTAGATTCTGATGGGCTTGAATTTTAATTTAGTTCTCCTAGTCCAGGAACTGTATAAATTGGTCAAGTTATTTAAATTATATACATTCAGTATTCCCATCTGTAAAATTTTTATATCTCTTTGCTCATAAAATTATTTTAGAGTTAAAATTACTTATTTTTATCAGTTAACATAGTACCTGACATTTGGTAAGTACTTATTAGGTGTGATTTGCCTCTAATATTAACTAAACAGATGTTTATCAACCTATATTAATATGTGAGTATATTAATACTTTTTATTAAGGATTCAGAGTATATTATAAGAATATATTAAATGAGGGCTAGGGAAAGTGGTCCATGCCAATAATTCTAGTACTGAGGAAGCTGAGATAGGAATATCACAAATTCAGAGTCAGCATAGGCTAGTCTGTCTGTTCTATCTCAACAGACAATTAAATGAAATGCTAAAATAATGAATAACATCAAGGCCATACAAGGGCAAAAGTATTATGTTCATCAATAGCCTACATAATTTTGACAGAAAGAGACCTTTTAAATCTTCCTATGTCAAGACAAAATGGGAACCATTATCTGATACAGTTTTCACTTTCAGAAGTGAAATGTTGTGGGTTTCTTTGGAGAAACTGATCATCTTTATTGCACGGATCTAAAAGAAATTTTACTTAGAACTAGTAGAGTTTGATCTTAACTCTGTCTGGCGTAATGATTGTATTACTGAATTCCATATGGTCTTTTCTTATAGTGACTAACAGAAAATCAGTTTACATGTGAGAAATAGATTCTTTTTTTCCAAATTAAAAAATTATCATTTTTTTTGAATACCAGTTAAAATTTTCTAAATAATTTAAAACCTTTTTAGAACTGTGTCTGTTATCTTGGTAAATAGAAGTGCTTTTAAAGTTTTGTGTTCAATATGCCAGTCATTTAACTTTCATATATTTTTCTTCCCTAGTTGCTCTTTATTTGCTCCTGAATCTTGCCGAGGACACACGGACAGAGCTGAAGATGAGGAACAAGAATATTGTGCACATGCTGGTGAAGGCTCTGGATCGGGACAACTTTGAACTTCTTATTCTAGTGGTGTCTTTCTTAAAGAAACTCAGTATTTTTATGGAGAATAAAAATGATATGGTAACTTTCAAAGCTCCTTAAATAATACACTTTAGCTATTTTTAAATTATTTTGATAAAAAGTAAATCATTTTATACCCCTGCTAAGGTAATTCTAAATGTTTTATAATAACCATAACTCACTGAAACAATTTCATTTAGAACTGTATTCAGTATTCTACTATTTCAGATAATTGAAGCTTTCTAGATAAAAATATTTCCTGATACTGTCCTAGAATAGATATATGTAATATGTAGAAAGTAGTTTAAACTTTTAGCTTCATCTGGAATTGTTTGTCTTTGAAGTATTTTACCTCTGTCATTTCTGATTTTAGTGTATTTAGTTTAGCTGAAAGTCTTCTAAGTAATGCACTTATTAAGTGGTCAATCTATCAAAAAAAACTCAACATTATTATTACAGTTAATATCCAGTAGGATGATAAAATCAGAAGATATAATATAAATCACGTCATCATTGGGGCTGGAGAGATGGCTTAGAGGTCAAGAGCACTGGCATTCTTGCAGAGGACCTGGGTTCAATTCCCAGCACCCACATGGTGACTAACAATCATCTGTAGCTCCAGTTCCAGGGGATCTGACACCCTCTTCTGACCTATGTGAGCATGGCATGTCCCAGGTATTTACATACATGCAGGCAATACACTCATACACTTAAAATAAAAATAATAAATAAAATATTAAAAAATAAATCATGTCATCAAGCCTCATTTTTACTCGGGAAGAAAAACCCAGAGCTTCAGACAAGTTATGAGAAATTTACGAGTTTGATTAGCAAGATTTTTATTGTAGATGGTATGCATTTCATTTTTATATGTAAAAATGACCTTTTATGTGAAAGCATCTAATGGAATCAGAACTTCTATAATTTAACTCATTCATGTATGCATGACATCATTTAGTGGCACCAACATCCTAGTTTTCAGATGAAGTGTCAGGACGATAGACACTAAGTGATGGACTTCAAGGAGCAAGTCTGTAGATGCTCAGCTTCATGCTCTGTCTCTTGAGGGGAAAAATCAAACTCAGGGATGGATTTTTCTTGTTGTTTGGTTATTTGAGTGTTTGATTGCTTGTTTATTTTTTGTCTTTTGAGAGGTATCTCATAGGCTAGACTGGCCCTAAACTCATGTAGCAAGGCTTACCTTGAGCTTTTGACCCCCACATTCAACCACCAAGTGTTAGTATTACAGGTGTGTACCCCATGACCATTGTTTTCTTTATGTTATTTTTTAAAACACTTTAGGCGAGACTTTCAGCAATTTTTCAAATAAGGTTTTTATTGCAGATTTCATATATGCATATAATGCATTTTGGTCAAATCTACTCCCCGTTCCCACCCATCCAGTATCTCCCTTGTCTCCCCACCACTTTGCCCTTCCAACTGCATGTGCTCTCTCTGTTTTAAACCCATTGAGTTCCCTGAGTGCTACATATATGTGCATGGGGATAGGACCATCACTGAGCATGAGTAGCCTTTAAGGGCCACACACCTGAACAAAACTCACTTTCTCTTCACCTCAGTTGCAATAGCTTCTTAGCCAGGGGAAAGACTCATGCTTCATCTTTGCTGGGATTTTAACTGGATTGTTCTTGTGCAGGTCTCATGCATGTAGTCACAGGTGCTGTCAGTTCACATGTACAGTGGTACTGTCATGTCCAGCAAATAATGTTGCACTGTAGATGTCTGCGGATTCTGTATCTTACCTTCTTTCTGTACTGCTCTTTGTGATGATCTCTGAGCCCTGGGGTTAGGGTGTGGTATAGATGGCCCATTTGGAATTGAGCACTCCACAGTCTCTTGTTCTCTGCATTTTGGTTGTGGGTCTCTGTACTAATGGCCAGCTACTGCAAAAAGAATCTTCTCTGTTGAGGACTGAGCTTACCTTAAAAAAAAAACCCTTTCAATTTGTGCTTTAAACTGAATAATATTTATTAAAGAATAGTGATAAATTAACCTGCAACTCATCAATGTACCAGAATAAATCATATTAGAATATGGATTTGAGGGGAACCACAGGAAGAATGTGTTGTATGGGTTGCTTATTTTTTACTAATGACTTTTGATTTTTTTCTGTATTTTACACAAATCTCCTATCAGTTATGTTTTTCAGGCACTTTATTCTTTTCTGTGACTTATCTTTTCATTCTCACATAAAGAACAAAGATTTTAATTTTTATGAAGTCCAGCATGAAAAAAATGTTTTTAATGGATTTTAGTTTGATATTGTACTGAAGAGAAATCTTCATTTCATTCAAGTTCACAAAACTTTCTACCTGTGTGTTCTTCAAGAAATTGTGTAGGGTTTTTGTTGTTGTTTTCATTTGCCCCTTTCATTCTGAGTTAAGTTAGCATATAGAACGAAATACAGATCAAGAGTTGCTTTTGAATATGGACATCCAGTTCAATCTTGTTCCAGTACCATCTGTTAAAAAATGTTTTTCATCAGATCCCTTTCAGTGTAATTGAAATGGTACTTCAGTCAAAAGGCAGTTGTCCCTGTAATTGTAGCTCTGTCCCTAGATGCCGCCTTTTGTTCTTTCACTTGATAGCTCCCTTTTCTTGATTGCTGGCACTTTATAAGTCTTGAAGTCAAACAGTGTAAAGCCTCTTGTTATTTTTTCAAATCATTCTGGCTTTCTGTATTATTTATACCTTCATGTGCATTTTAGAATCTGCTTTTAGCTTAACATATGACTTGGGGAGTCTTTGGAGATTGGCTTGTACTCTGGCAAGGAGCTGCTTTACTATGGCCTGAGTCACAGTTCTGCAGTGTGCATAGAATTCTAAAGGAAAATCAGGGCCTGATTTGTCAGTTTACCTTTTTAAAAATTTGTTACTCCTTGCCATAAAGTGAAAGGGAAAAAATATATAGCAAGGAATCAGTTGTTAATAGAATTTTTATGAGTTTACTGAAAACTTGTAATAAAGATATGAAAGTAGGGGTTGGGGATTTAGCTCAGTGGTAGAGCACTTGCCTAGCAAGCACAAGGCCCTGGGTTCAGTCCTCAGCTCCGGGAGAAAAAAAAAGATATGAAAATAACAGTGTAAGTAAATGTTTTAGATCTCTAATAAAGTAAAAAGCCTGATTTTGATAAATCTTCATGTTTTATTCCCAAAACTATGAACTTTGTAGAGTTTCTGTCCTTTAGCCATTTTTGTGTAACTGAAAGCATGGAGTGTTTTTACAGCCACATTTTTCTGATTGCTATCTTTAAAAACCTAACATAGAGCTTCACTCAGCAAGTAAATAATTGGTGATACTCTCTTTAATTTCTTACTCTGACACACATTCTCTTGATGCAATTTTAGAATCTTCTACAGCAGAAATCAGCAAACCTTTTCTTTAGATGGTTTTGCAGGTTATATGGTCTCTGTTGCAACTAGCATTATAAGAGCCATGGACAGTCTGTAAACTAATGAGCATGTCTCTATTCCAATAAAAGCTTAGCGAAACAGAATTTAAATTCCATATAAATGCATGTATCATGAAATTTTAATTTGCTTTTATTTTTCAGCTGTTTAAAAATGTAACTGGTTAAGGGTATAGCTTAGTGACAGAGTGCTTGGGTTTGACCCCCAAGGCTGCAAAAATGAAAAAAAGTAAAAACAAAGAAAAAGTCTTACATGGGTTCTGTTAAAACAGATGATGGGCCGGATTACTATTACTAGACACAATATGCTGATCCCTGTTCTAAAGTTTTAGTCATTACTTGCAGCCCAGATTCTTTTTTGATTTTCATAAGATTTCCAAATACCTCTTCAATTTAAGCATGGCAAAAGTTTGAATTTTTTCCCTCATTGTCCTAGGGTTTTTGCTTGTTTGTTTTTGTGTTTGCCAGTTTTGGTTAATGACAGCAGAGCTACTTTATTAGCTATGTAGTAAAAAGGCCTAGGGCTTCTGTTCTTTTAAAAAGTATTTTATTTATTATTTTTGTTTTATGTGTATGAGCGTATTGCCTCAATGTATGTAAGTGTGCCCATGGTCATGCAATGCCCACAGAGGTCAGAAGAGGGCTTTGGATTCCCCTTGGAATTATGGTGGCTGTTCACTGCCATGTGGATGCTGGAAATCAAACCCGGATCCTCTGCATGAGCAGCCAGTGCTCTTAACTGCTGAGCCATCTCTCCATGGGACTCCTATTCTTTTTTTTTTTTTTCAATCTTTATGAATGAATTGCCTGCATATGTATAAGTGCACTCACTTCATGTAGTACCCTCAGAGTCAAAGAGGATGTCGGATCCCATGGAACTGGAGTTACAGACAGTTGTTAGCAACTTTGTGGGTGCTGGGAATCAAACCTGGGTCCTCTATAAAAGCAGTCAGTACTGCTGAGCCATCTCTCCATGGGGCTTCTATTCTTAAATGGACCTTTTTACAATTGTGGCCCCTGGCTATTATCTGAAATCTTGGATTTCAAGAAATTACTCTCACCTATCTGTCCTCTCCTCAACTTAAAAATTGGTAAGAACACTCTGCTACCTACAAAATAAGGTTGAACTCCTTTGCAAAAAAACCATTAAAAGCCTCCATATTCTGTCTAAGGACTGTCTAAGCTTCTGACAATCTCTGTATATTTTATTCTGGGAGAATACCAAAGCATTTGTGATTCCCTAAACAATGACTGTTCACTGGCTCATTTCAGTCTGTATTGTCATTGCCTTTCTTTTTTGTAATTTATTTTTAGAATTTCATACATGAATAATGCTTTTATATCATTTCAACCCCTCCAACACTCCCCACATCTCCCTCATGCCTTTTCATGACCTTGTCTTTGATTATTATTACACACACACACACACACACACACACACACACACACACACATTAGTCCATTTAGTGGTACTTGTATGTGCGTGTATTTAGGGCTGGCTACTTGGTATTGGATAACCTATCAGGGAGCTCACCTTTCTTAACCAGAGAACAGATTCTTTATAACGACTTTGTTCATAATTTTAAGTCTTCTTTTAGGTGTGTTAATAACTTCTTCCATGTTGCTTCCAGAGCATTTTTGTGCATTCAGTTTTTATCACATTGTATTCCTGTTGCTTGTTCTCTTTTCAGACAGAGGAAATCCTGAAGGCCAGTTGAAACCTTACTTGTATAAAGCCTAGTATATTGTGGGTAGTATTCAGTTATGCAGAGTGTTTTCAAAATCAAATGCAATTTGTCATCCTGTTGGTGCAGACAAATGAGGGAAGGAACGGTTGATGTAGGAGTGTGTGTTTTCTCAGAAATTCAATTTCAGAAGTTTATAGGTTGAAATGAGGGTATAAGTTTAATATATAATTACTTGTAAAATAGTCATATGTTCAAGTAAAAGCCAACTAATTAACTGTAATATTTTATATCTTATTTTTTGATCTAATGTAATTGTGTTTCATTATTACATACAGGTAGAAATGGATATTGTTGAAAAACTGGTCAAAATGATACCTTGTGAGCATGAAGATTTGCTGAATATAACTCTCAGGCTTTTATTAAACCTGTCATTTGACACAGGACTAAGGAATAAGATGGTACAAGTTGGACTTCTTCCAAAACTCACTGCACTCCTAGGTATGCTTCTTAAAAATTACTGACAGTGTTCCATGAAATTCCAGAATCCTACTGTGACTAGGATTCATTTATTGATTTCTGTTTTATATAACTCACTGTGGTATATAGTAGTCCTACTAACTTATGTATGTTGATTTTCATATATTGAAAATTTGCAGCATTTGTTTATTAATTTGATAATTAATAATCTTTGGTAGAGTCTTTGAAATTTTCTACAAATAAAATTATATTATTTGCAAATGATTGCAATTTGATTTACTTCTTTCAAATTGAGTAACCTTCATTTTGCTCTCTTGTATAATTGCTCTGGTTTGGACTTCAGGACTATGTTGAATAAAAGTAGTAAAAGTGGGCCTCCTTGTCTTATGCCAGACATTAGAAGGAATCTTTCAGCCATTTCCCACTCGGTATATTCTTAATGTATATGACATTTATTATTTTGAGGTACATTGCTTCTGTACATAATTTGCTCAGAGTTTTCTGTCATGAGGGCTATTTTTTTCTATCAAGTGTTTCTTTTCATCTCTTGAGGTGATCATTTTTTCAATTCTATTTGTGTCATGTTTATTGATTTGTATACTTTGAACCATTCTAGTATTTCAGACATATCACTTGGTTATGGTGAATGAGTGTCTTTTTAATGTGCCATTGGATTCAGTATTTTGTCTAAGATGTTTTCATCTTGTTCTTTGAGATTATTAGCCAGTACCTTTTTTGTTCTTCTTGTATGTTTATCTAGTTTTGGACTTGAGGTAGTATTAGCTTTCTTTTTTGGTGTTTTGGAGTAGTTTGGGAAGAATTGGTATTAGTTCATTAAATGTTTGGTAGTATTCATCAGTGAAACTATCTGGTCCTAGACACTTTAAAATTACTGATTAGTTGGTCTGTTGATTTTCTGTGTCATGCTTCAATTTTTGTAGGGCATGCATGTCCAGGAATTTGCTCATTTCTTTCGGCTTATCAAAATTTTAAATATACAATTCACAAAAATTAAATGATGCTTTTTATTTCTGTGGTCAGTTATAATAGCTCCTTTTCCAAACTAC
>NW_008352395.1:107817-123019 GCF_000622305.1 Nannospalax galili | reverse complement strand
TTATAATAGCTCCTTTTCCATCTTTACTTTCATTTTAATAGTCTCTCCTTTTTTCTTGATAGGTGAAGAATTGATAAATTTTGTTTTTCTTTTCATAAATCCAGTTTTTAAATCAGATTCAGCCTTTATAACTTTTAAAACCCTATTGTATTATTTCCACTGTGATAATCTCTTTCAATACAGGTTTGGTTCTTATTTTTCTTGTTTCTTTAGGTGCAACAATAGGCTGTTTATTCGCAGTTTCCCTGTTGTTTTGACAGAGGTGTTAATTGCTATAAACTTCCTTCTTAGAACTGCTTTATCATATCTCTTAAGTTTTTGTATATTGTGTTTTCATTTTCATTTGTTTTGAGACTCATTTTAAATTACCTTCTTAATTTCTTTCTTGATTCAGTGGTCGTTTGGATATACGCTGTTTAATTTTTTTGTGTCTGTATGGTTTCCAAAGTTTGTCTGGTTATTGATTTCTAGTTTTATTGCATTGTAATTAGTAAGATACCAATATGATTTTAGTTATTTTAATTTGTGAAGGTTTGTAGCCTACCATGTGATGTATTCTGGAGTCTTCTATGTGCCGTTGAGAAGTATCTGTATTCTGCAGATGTTGAGTGAGATGTTCTGAAACTGTCTTTTAGGCCTGTGTAAGATAAGGCACAGGTTAGCTCTTCTGATTCTGTATTGATTTTCTGTCTCCATGTTTGATCTGTTCATTGCTGAAAATGGAGTTCTAAGGTGCTCTACTACTCTAGTGGAGTCTATCTCCTTTATATATTTAGCTGCATTATTAGGTGCACATATATTTGTTTTTCCTCTTGTGTAGTTCACTCCCTTATTATTATAGAACTGCAGGCATTATTAATTACACCAACATTACAACTACCCTCAACAAAATAAAACCCGACTCTTAAAATAAGTTTTTAAGAGTGGGCACAAACCCAGAGGACACTTGTTCCCCCATATATCTCTAAGAACTGTGCCAGTGGGCCAGACTACAATCAATTTGTATTCCAAGTCACTTCTCCAGCCTCATTGGGGAAGTACAGGTTCATCTCCACCCTTAATAGTCACAGACCATCTTTCCATACCTAGTTCCCATTCATCCAAGATCACAAATCCTTCCCACCCTTCAGCATGTTCAAGGAGGTGGGGTGCACCTTTCAGTGCTTTGATATGTGCATTCTCAAGCATACCCACATTCATTCATTCATTCATTCATTCATTATCTTTTTTGGTGGAGTATCAAATTAAAGTTGCCAAGGAAAGACCCCCATCACAGGAAATAGAGGTCACAGTCATAAAACTTCAGGTTCATTAAGTGTGCAAAAGGTACTTAAAAGACATAGCCCAGATTATGTCCATCATGTAGATGTCATTCCTACATAGAACAACTTTCCTTGTCTCTCTTTATTGCTTCTAAAGTTTCTCTTATCTGATGTAAGTATGTTTGCTACTCCTACTTTTAAGAATCCATTTCAATAGAATATCTTCTCTCCATTTACTTTTAGTTTATGTGTGTCCTCATAGATGATCATCATATAATTGAACCTTTTAAATTTTTTATTACATTTATTTGTGTGTTGGGGTGTGTGCATGCCACAACATGTGTATGGAGGCCAGAGGACAACTTACAGGAGTTAGTTCTTTCCTTCTACACTGTGGGACCCAAGATCAAACTCAGGCCACCATGTTTGGTAGCAAGTCCCTTTGGTCACTAAGCCATCTTGAGAGCCCTAATTAGATCTTTAAAAAAAAAAAAAGGCAGTCTTTTAGTTGGAGAATTTAATCCATTTATATTTAATGTCATTATTGATATCAGGATTTACTATAGCCATTATATAATTTGTTTTTAAGATTCATTTGTTTCATTTATCTGGTTGTTTTTCTTTCTTCAAAATTACTGCTTTACTCTTTTATTGGCTTCCATTGATGTTCATTAATTTTCTCTAGTAATGTGCTTTAATTCCTTGATTATTATTTTTGGTGTGTTTATTATTGATTTTTGCTTTTTGGTTTCCAGAAGGCTTAAAAAAACTTCATTATAAAAGCTCTTCTGTCTTCTGAGGGCACAGCATGACACAGGTGCACTTACTTACATGCAGGCATATCACTCATACACATAAAAAATAATAAATAAAATATTTTTTAAGAAACCTATTTTGAAATAATAGCAACTTTACTCATAAATATAGGAAAAGATACAAACTGAAATGAACAAATACTAAAAAAAAAATCAGAGTTCTTATATTCCAATCCTCCCTACTTTTTAAATATTTTTATATCCAATTTTCACCTTTTTTAATATTTCCTATCTCTTAACATGGTAATATAGTTACTATTTTGTCAGACTTTTTCCTGTAATACTATAAAAATCTCATACTGCTCTCTTTTGCTCTGTCCATAAGGGCTCTGCTGTGAAGTCTGATGTCAGATGAAGTTGGACACCTTCATGTAGGCTGTTACTTTTCTCTTGGTACTTTAAAAATCCTCCCTTAGTCTTTAACCTTTGAAAGTTTGTTTACATTTTTATGTTATACTTAGTTGAGGTGACTCTGATTTGTCATGTCTGACCTTTGTGAATTTGAATTTGAATTTCTTTCTAGATTTGGGACATTTTCTGTTGTTATGTTTTGGAATAAGCTTCCCTCCGCTTTGGCATTCTCATGTCTATTTTCAATATAATAATTCCAACAGTTGCTCTTTTGAACTGTCTTAATTTCATCATTTTATCACCCTTTGTATTTTTAAGCTCCTTACTATGTATTTTGAAACAGCATGTCTTTGAACTTTGATCTGTTTTACTATTGATGCCTTCTGTCACAATTGTCTTCTCATTTAGCATGCTTTTTAACACATGGATTTTATTGTTTTTTAGTACCTTAGTCCCTCTTTTAACTTTGCCTGATAAAGTGCTGATTTCTTTCTCTGTATTTCCTTGAATTTGAATTTTCAGAAAACAGCAATTTAAATTTTTCCTTGAGTTTTTATATGTCAATTTCTTGGTTTCTGGCACCTTATTTTGTACCTACAAGTGAGATCATGGCTCCCCTGACGTTTCCTGATGCTTGTTGGAATAGCATAGATGTCTGTGTGTTTAAGGATTAGATGTGTTCCATTCCTTGTCATCTGCCTTTGTGCCTGTCCTTCCAGGAATTCTAATCAGACTGCTTACTTTCTCTGAGCTTGGGGTCACTAATGCTGTCATCACTAGATGGTACCTGATACCAGGTTTGCCATGTGTCTAGTCCTGGGTGCTGTCATTTTTTCTGCTTCAGGGAGAAGCCCAAGGCCAAGATTGTCCCAGGTTGTAACTTGATATATTGTTTAAGATGAACTGTACGAGTGCCTAAAAAGAATACTTTGCAACTTCAAGCCTCTTCTGGGCCCATGGCAGACCCAAATGGTTCGTCTTCATTCAGGCTCTTCAAGTTCTTCTTGGCACTTAACTCATAATGGAAGGACCAGTCTTAAGCTGTGAAACAACAACTTGTTATCTACTGCCCTCTTCTTCCCCCAAGTGGACTATAATTCTCTCAGTTGTGCTTCTGGGATGTAGAGGTAATAATGAGGTAGACAGCCTCCTGATCACCTACAAGCATAATGCTAGATCACACCTAGAGCACAGTGCACTGAAACTAGTATGTGAGCAAGACCTGAATTGCTATGGTTTGCCAGCTGCCCTCCTGTACGTGTGACCCAAGACCTCTGCAGCCAGCCATAGGTGATGACGGCTAGAATGCAATTCCATTGCACTGGAGTCTTGGGTCTCTACCTGAAAATAGGTCCAGGGACTCTATCTATATACAGTAGCCTAGGGGTGGGGGCCATTGGGATCCACTAATGTTGAATTTTGATCATTCAGCTCTGAATTCCAAGGCAAAGATCTATGTTCATTTTACATCCTGACTTTAAAAAAAAAAAAAAAAAAACAGCAACAACAACAACAAAAAAACAGCCTTTTTCTGTGCTCTGCTGCCCAAGATTGAGGAAGGGACAGTGGAAGTAGTCCCTTGACTACCAATGCAGGCATAGATGGTCTAGTCACAGGTACTGGCCTGGAGGAAGCAGCCATGGAACTGTCCAATACTGTGTTTCACTGTAGTTCTCATGGTACTGGCTTTGTGTTTTGCAGCCTACAGTGAACTCCCTCTTTCTTCCCCAAGTGGGAGGCATTTCTCTGCATGCTATGTTACATGTGATTGGGGGAAATGAGACACAGGCAACTTTTCTTCCTTCCTTCAATGCATCCTTGTTATTATTACTCTAAAATCAAGTGCTTGTGATCTCTCACATCATTTTCTTAACTCTTGGGAAGATAGATTTTTCACATGATTAGGTTGACAGATTGATGTTTATGTGGGAGCACTGTCACTGGAGGGTCTTACTTTACCCCTATCTTATTCTGCCTTTTTGTTATCTTTTATAAGAGCATTAATCACAGACATAGGGCTCTGAAGTCACGACATATTTACCTTTCCAAAGCCCCACCTTTAAACATTCTCACGTTGAAGATTAGGTTTCAGTGTCTGAATTTTGAGGGAAGATAGTCTTTCAGTCTATATTAGGTCTTTCGAAAATAAATTCTGTATTTTGTAAAATACTCTGTGATATGTATTATTAAAGTAATGACGTTATGAAAAGCATGGGCTTTGGAATTGAAGTGACTGTGGTGAAGTGCTGTCACTCCTCTTCAGAGCAAAAGTCCGAATCTCTCAACTGACTAGGTGTATCCACCTGTTATGCCAATTAAAGAGAGGATACAGGGTGAAAAGCAAAGAAAGGACATTTAATCCTGGGGAAGAGTCAGTGACCCCCAAGTATATATTTGGAGAGAGAAAGAATTGAGGACATTTCCATAGTTAAGTAATCTTGGGCAAGGTATGGTCTGGTTGATCTTTACTTCATTTCTGGTTCTGCAAGGTAGTCCAAAGAAATCCTACTAGGAGTAGTTTAATTCCCATAATTGGTTTGTTCTGCTGAGGGATGGCTGAGAGGGTCTCAATATCACAGAAAATTGCCTTCACTTGGAGGGTAGTCTGTCACTTCCCAATTGTTGGAGGTAGTTTTGGTCCCCTATCCTATAATAAAGATGCTTACTGATGAGTCCTCTTGTCTTGGAATTCAAGATGACTGTGGGTTCAGGACATGGACTAGATGCCAAACTTTCAGTTATCTTGTGGGACAAGTTAGGAGTGAGTGCTTTTTAACAAAAGCAGATTCTAAGTGCTTGTAACACAATGTGTATAGATATTATCATTATCTTTATTCAAGTTTACAGTTCTGAAGATAATTTATAATACAAGCTATAAATATTACTATAGACTTAATAATTTTTGTTTGCTAAATGGCTCCAGAATGCTGTGTATTTTAATTTCTTTATGTAGTTTTTCATGCCCCTTGTCCTTGGCTGTCACTTCTCATTTCTTTTGTGGGAGCAACAATTGGATAGCAGCAATTTTCTTCTCCTATAATGATAAATTATTTCTAATCTCCTGTGGTCCTGGAAACTGAACTTATTTGAATTGTATATTTTTAAAAATGAATTCCAAATGAATTCCTCAAGGGTTTTCTTTTTAGTAATGTTTTAAAGCTTTCTGCATGGAATCTGTAAGATTCCTTTGGACTCTGAACAAACCAACTTTGCTTGATTGTTGCTCTCTGCTTTGTTCAAAGACATTGAGTTTGGTGTATAATTGATTGTCTAGTGTTACATTTGTTATTGTATTTGTTATGTCTGTGGAAAATTGTATTTTAAATTCTTAATGTAATAAGCTAAATTTCTCAATGCAGTATTTCAGTGATATATTTACATTTGATGTTTGACCACTGTGTTTATATAAAAGATATAGTAAGAAGGTGCTATAGAGGTTATGGATTTTTAAGGCTTAGGAGACATTCATGGACGGCACTGATTTTAAATAATTTTGACCCAAAGTAAGATGTATTTAACATTGTTGTAACCCAACACTCACTTGCATATGTTATATATATATATATATAAACATTTATATATCTGCATATATGTATGATATATACTATATTTCACTTAATGTATGTAATTTAAAATGTTTACAAAGCAGTACTTATCTTTTCTAAGTACAGTGTATATTTTGATATTTTATACATAGTAGTTATTTTGCTTATTTATTTTGCATCTGATTGATTTAATTTACAACCCAAAAATGTTTAACCAGAGGAAGGAATCATACTTCTTTATGTTCAGACATTCTATAATACACTGTTTCTCTAGATTTTTTTGTAAGTTTCATTTTGTTTTAAAATTATTTTAATGTGTTAGACATTACATAAACTAACTTATTTTAGGTAATTTTTTGAAATGTTCCAAGAGTGATTTCCACTAAATAGAAATGTAAAGAAAATGGAAAAGTTTAGTTTTTTAATGCTTTTGTAGGGCCATGCTTGTAGTAGAAGTTTCCAGACTTAATTTTTATGCTGCTGCAGTAGAAATACTATCAGTTTTAAGTAGGCTTTCTTTATTTTTTTTTTGAGGACCCATAATTTAAAAATCTTTTCATAGCTAATAATGAATTATTTAAACTAGAGTGCAATGAATTATGGATGTGCGCACTCTAATGAATCTATGGACTATGAACAGCCAATCCCCTCTTACTGTGTCCTGAAACAAGTCCTTGGTGCATTGCGACCCCTGCTGTTGTGAGATTGACCTTCGTTACTGAATGGCATTTTTCAGTTCATTTGAGGAATAAACTGAATGTATATATACAATTTAAACTGTTTTTTAATATTTTATTTATTATTTTTATTTTATGTGTATGAGTGTTACGCCTGCATGTAGGTACGTGCACCCATGTCATGCAGTGCCCGCAGAGGACAGAAGAGGCTGTCAGATCCCCTGGAACTGGAGTTATGGACAGCTGTTAGCTGCCATGTGGGTGCTGGGATTCGAACCTGGGTCTTCTGCAAGAACAGTCAGTGTTCTTAACCAATGAGCAATCTCTCCAGCCCCCCAATTTAAAGTGTTTTATAATTTGAATAATTATTGAAGGAGAAATTGTATTAAACCTCAGGTCTGCTGACATGTAGCTCCAAGAGAACCAGAAATTAAATAGAGCCGAAAATTATTTTAATGTTATTTTATCGTATAAAGTATTTCATTCTGGAATTCTGAAGTTATCCTCTTTTTTTTTTTTTGACACCAAGGGCACAATAAAGAAATTGATAAGGTATAAAAATCATTAGATTTTTTTTCTGCCTTTACTTATCCTGAAATTGGCTTCTTTGAATAGTTTTGTTCTATTCCTAATCATAGAGAAAAAAAGCATTATTTCTTAAATGATTTCAAAATTGTTATATGACTCCATGGAAAACCTTACATCTAAATATTCCTTTGTCTTCCTTTTCTTAACTGCTGTCAAATTTGTTTATTCATTTTTGATGTTACCTTCCTGAGATTTTATAAGGATCGCAAGTTTGTTCCTGCTTAGTTCAGTATCGGATAACCAGCCTTTCCAGTCCTGTCATCTGTACTTTTACACACAGTTCTGTGGTTTCTTCATCATATGGGAGATGTATCATCTTTGCTCTCAGTAAGCGTGATTATATGCAAATTGAGTTAGAAAGCTTGGTTTTACTTACACAGTGTTTTCAGGCTTTCTGTGGTGTTAACTTTCTAAACGTGTTTAAAGGTTTTTTGGGGTTTTTTTTTGTTTTTTTTTTTTTTGGCTCATGTAAGAATCAGATTATCAAAAAAAAAAAAAAAATCCTCCTGTCAAAACTCCTTAAGTCATTTGACACTGATGTGTCCTAAGAGTGCTTCCTTATGTCAGAATCTTGTAGTTTGGGAGATGGTGCAGAAATTCCTTGTCATGGTGTATTCTTCAGTGCCCTGAAAAACGTACTGATGCTGGTTGTTTTTGTTTTTGTTTTTGTCTGATTGTTTTATTGAAAATACTAGGTTTTTTTGTCTGATGTACAAGGTGAATATTTCTAAGAATAACATTAGCACAGAAGCAAACATAAATAGCCAATTAAAATGTGTTCATTTGAAGAGCCTAACTTACATGACATTGGTGCTTGTATGAAGCATAGACATTCTGCATCATCAGTGTTTTACAAGTGCACATTTATTAATAATAAGGAACACTCTGAAAGATGCACTGTATATTCTTTTGTATGGTTATGAATTTATTGTGCTCTGGCGTACATTTTAAATTGAGCAATGTTTGGCTTTTAATGTCACCTTTTTTTTTGGATGTTGCCTTCCTGAAATTTTAT
Organism: Nannospalax galili; assembly: GCF_000622305.1. Classification (NCBI taxonomy): domain Eukaryota; kingdom Metazoa; phylum Chordata; class Mammalia; order Rodentia; family Spalacidae; genus Nannospalax; species Nannospalax galili. The sequence goes on along the minus strand of NW_008352395.1, from coordinate 114,766 downwards.
AAAGATCACAAGCTTGTTCCTGCTTAGTTCAGTATCACATAACCAACCTTTCCATTCCTATCATCTGTACTTTTACATACAGTTTACACAAGTTATTAACTTGACTTTCAAAGGAAGTTAAATTCAAGTAAATGAATCTTATAAAAATATATGTCTCAGGATTGGAGAGATGACTCAAGGGTTAAGAGCAGTGGCTTCTCTTGCAGAGGACCTGGGTTCGATTCCCAGCACCCATATGGCTGCTAATAACCATCAGTAACTCTGTTTCTAGGAGAGTCCAATGCCTTGTTCTGACCTCTGTAGACATTGCACGACATGGGTTCACTTACACGCATGCAGGCAATACACTCATACATATAAAATAAAAATAATAAAAATATTTAAAATATATGTCTCATCTTACATATGTGAATCTTTGTATTTGTTAAACAGAACAGACCTGCCACATGTTAACATAAATAATTTTATAAAGAATATTTCCCCAAATAGTGAGAAAGGTGTCCTGTTTTGCATTTTGCACAACTCTTTAAAGTCAAGCAGCCTTACTGGAGAGCAGCTGGCTTTAATATCGCCCTCAAAAGTCTGTGATGTTGTATATCATATAACTCAGCTTCAAACCTATAAGAAAATTAGTTAAAAAGTGGAAAGCATTTGAAAAATAAAGTAAAAATAGGAAAATACTGCATTAGTATTTTTGTCTAAATGCTGTGATTACTCAGTGATCATATTAGTGAGTCGTATGACCACTCTTTGAAAACTAGTACATGAGAACATTCTTTAGAAGCTTTTACCACTACTCCATGCAAGCAGTCCTGGTAGTAATATTGCACAAGGAGTCTCAGATTAGTAGCTCAAATCTCACTAAGAGATTTTGTCAAAATATATTTCCTTGATTTTTGTGTATGTGGGTTTTTTTAGATTTTGAGTTTTTGTTGTTAAATTTACATATTCATTCATTTATAGCTCCATCTGTGTTCTTATTAATAATTTTATATTAAATGTGTATAAACCCTCCCAATTCCCCCCAAGATATCCCTCTTTTGTTGTTTTAGATAGTTATACTGCCTGCCTTCTACTTTGTCCATAAGTGGTGAGCCACTTACATCTTACTAAGGGTCATTTTCAGGCAGTTCTTAATGCTGTGACATCATTAGTTACTCTCCCCACTAGTTGAGTGCTCCCACTGGCAAACAAATATGTTATTGTTTTTTATCTTATGAAAATATTCTTGACTCTCATTTCTTTAACCTGTTACCACACCGTCTCCCTTCCTCCCCATTTCAACTCTGCTCCGAAGAATTTTCCGTGTCCATCATCAATTTCCCTCCCATTTATTTAATTTTTAAATATTTTTTTATTTGTGTGTGTGTGTGTGTGTGTGTGTGTGCGTGTGTGTGTGTAGGTTGTATCTCTACAAAGGCCTGTACAGAACAGAAGAGGGCATTGGAACCCCTGAAGCTGGAGTTACAGGAGGCTGTATCCCACCTAATATGGGTGCTGTGAAGCAGGTCCTCTGAAAAAGCAGGAAATCCTCTTAACTGCTGAGCTACATCTCCAGCCCCCTTTAATTTTTTACATGTATTTATTTATTTAGTGTGTATGTGTGTGTGGACATGCATGTGGGGTCAAGAAGATAACATGGGAGTCAGTTCTCTCCTTCCATTATATGTATTCTGGGGATTGAACTTAGGTCATCAGGCTTGGCAGAAGCTCCTTTACCTTGCTGAACCATCTCTCTCACCTCCCTCTATCTCTCATTCTCTTTTTAAAACAATTTATTGAATTTTTACAATTTTCATACAATATAATTTCATGGTATTTAGATCCCCTTCCCTATCTGCGCCTCCCCTTACTGACCTCTGCCTCATTTAATGTACTCTATTAAATATATAATACAGGCTGCAGAGTCTGATTTGTGTCCCCAATGTCCTTCAGTGTGGGTTCATCCACTGGAGCCTGATTTACCTACCAAAAGTCCCATCCTAGAAACAGACCCTCTTCCCTTCTCAGTAGCTGTCAGTTGCTAAAAGTTCCTTAGGTTGAGTTGGAATTTCTTACCCACTTCCCCACGTCTTTGCTGGGATTTGTCTGGTTTGAGTTGCATGCTGTCACCTTTGCTGTGAGTTCATATGTGTAATTGACCAGCTGTCTGGAAAATTCTGTTTCCTTATGGTCATCCACCACCTCTGACTCTTACAATCTCTACCGTCTTTTCTGCAATGGCCCCTGAACCTTGGGAGGCAGAAGTTTGATGTAGGTGTCCTATTCAGGGATATGCACTCTGCAGCCTCTTGTTCTCTGCACACTAGCCAGTTGTGGATTTCTGTGTTAATCACCATCTGCTGCATAAGGAAGCTTCTCTGGTGAGAACTGAGAAATACATTGATCTTCTGTGTAGAGATTGAATTGAAGATGTGTCACTTAGGGCTGTCTCACAGATACTTTTTCTCTGCGTTTGGCCAGTTATGTAACTCAGTAATAGTCTCCATTGCAAAAAGAAGCTTCTTTGATGAGTGGTGAGAGGTACACTTGTCTGTAAATATGATACCTCCCATTCTTATGTGTATGTGTCCTTCCCTTTCTCTCTTACTCCTGTCTCTGTTGTCTTTTCTCTCTCACCTCCTTTCCTCCATCTCCCTCCCTTTCTTTCTCTTACTTTCCTTCTTTCATACTCTCAAGTTCCACACGCTTGAATTTTTTCCAATCAAGCTCTCACCTCCACCCCTATTCGCCCTAGCACATCCATCATACTACTCTGCTGGAAATCTAGTGCCTCTACATTGCTAAATCAGATTCTCAGTTCCCAGTGCTCATATTGCTTAACCTCTGAACATTTGTTCTTGTTTGTTTCTCCATGCTGTGACAAAACACTCTGACCAATACCAACTTGGGGAGAAAAGAGTTTATTTGGCTTACACCTCCTGGATCACAATTCATCAGGGTACCCAAGGTGGGAACTCAGGGCAGGAAACTGGAGGCAGGAGCTGGAGCACGGGCCATGGAGGAACACTGCTTACTGACTTGCTCCCCTGGCCCAAGCCCAGCCTGCTTTCTTCTTTTTTTTAAATTATTTATTTAATAACCACATACTTAGAAGAAGCATTTCATTACATCAGCATTGACATATTCAATAACAATTTTTTGAGCTAGGCTGTAGCTCTTACAAAATTGCCTGTACTTATACAACACAGGCCCACCTGCCCAGGGATGGCACCACTCACTGTGGGCTGGGCCTTCTCACATCACTCAACAGTCAATAAAATACCCACACACATGGCCACAGGCCAGTCCAATGGAGGTAATTCCCCAATTGAGGGTCCCTCTACCCAGGTGTGTCAAGTTGACAACTAAAGCTATCCAGCGCAGCGTTCATTATACTTCCCTTCTCCTTTGTTTGCATTTGTTTTCCAGGGCACAGTACTTTTAGACTTTCTCTCCTAAGTTTCCAGTCCCTCTCAGTCTCCTCTTCTGCTTCCACCTCAGCTTCCCGTCTACATGTATTAGAATGCAGATCAGTACTTAGCTTTGGACCTCTGGTGATTTTATCCATTCTATCTAAATACTCTGCCTATGCAGATGACTCTTAAATCTAAATAGAAAGATATGTAATCCCAGCCTCCTCTCTGATGTCCCTACTCCAGACATCATTATATGTGAGCTTTATTATCATCGAAGATTTAATGAGTTCAAAATTAAGCCACTGATCCTACCTTACCGTCACAGAAGCCCAGTGCTTTCAGTCCTTTCTCATTTCATCTTTCTAGTTAACAAGTGTCAAATGGGGGATTTATCTTTGACTCCATTCTTTTCTCCTACCCTCTGTGCAATCTGCCAAGTAATCTAAATATTTTTTTTTCTAAATATAACTGCTAGTACCTTGGTCCTAACCTTCATCTCTTTCCTGATTCAACAGAATAGCATTCGAATGGATCTTTTTGTTTCCAGTCTTAACCCATAGTCTCTTAGCACAGCAGAGTGATCATATTAAAATTTAAGTTGAATTCGTCCCCACTCAAAACCTTTCAGTAACTTCCCATCTATCTAAGAGTACTGAAAATGACCTTCCGAGTTGTCGATGTTGCATACTGCCTGCTCACCTCTTTAGCTACATCTTAATAGTGTTTTTCTCATCCATCTGCACCTGCAGAGGCCACATTGGCTCCTTGCTGTTGCTTGAACTCAAGAGGCAACATTCCAACCTGAGTGATACTTCCTGTTCCTTTGGCTTGGAATGTCCATTCTTGGTTTTAATACATGGCCCATTCCCTTGATTCCTTCAGGCTTTAATGTCTGGCTAACCTATTAAAATTTTAAACACTGACTGTTGATGCTCACTTTACCCTTGTTTTATTTTTCTCTTAATCCTCATATTTTTTCCTATAGTTACCTTGTTTATTCTCTCTGTACCACCAACCTACAACCACTGCTACCACCACCACCACCCATCAGGTCCGGAATACTCTCCAAGTTTTCATGAGAATAAAGTTGTATGACTTCTATTCACTTCTGTGTCTCTAGAGCTTAGAACAAATCCAGGCACATTGTAGGTTTTCAGTATTTTGGGGGTGTCAGATGGGTAAATGGATGAGAGAAATATACATCAAGGGTTCATCTTGAGCTTTCCTTTCACTTTTTATTGCCTATGTGACATTGAGTAAGTCAGTTGATCTTCATTCAGCCTTTTATCTTATTTAGGAAAACAGGGCAATAAATTTGGACCTGTCCTACAAGGTTATTCATAGCATCAGATAAGAGATTAATATATACTAATTCCATAATTAGAAAGTTCCACATATGTTCATTGTGATAAAGAGGAAGAAGAGGAAGGGAAAGCTTAATGAGATACAGTAGGACAGAGACCGTTTTCATCACTGTTTAGTATTTATTATTTTTATTTATTTATTATTTTAGACATTACAATGGCATTTTAATTGTAATTGTGTAGCTTTCCTTAATGAATTGTGTAATCTAGGGCAGGAATCATATTTAAAGTATGGTCTACCAACAAATCCTAGGTTTAACCTGATGCTGTAGGTCTATAATGAGGAAATCTAGATATTGAAAGTAAGCATTTAAACACATACAGAACTTGACCAAAATTAATTGTCCTGAATGCAATAACAGTGTTTTACTTTCATTTTATGCATGTTCTATTTATTTTCATTCTTATTATACTTTTCTAAAGTATTGCTCCTTAATAACAAAGAAGTTAATCATAGCATAAAAGACTGACACAGACAAAAAGAATTGAAAATGGCAAAGGAAAGAGGTAAATCTAAATAATTCTCTAAAATATATGACTGGGTGGAGTTTAATATAGGAGTCCTATCCAGGAACTCACATTCTGAACCCTCTTATTCTTTAAAATGTGACCAGTTATGGCCTTCTGTGTGTATTGCACTCTGTTGTATAAGGAAGTTTCATTGGTGAGAGTCGAGGGATGCACTAGTTTTCTCTCTACACCCCCATTCCACTATGTTCCATGAGCCTTAAGTGTAGAAGTTGAACTATAGATATGTCACCTAGGACTGGGCATCTCTAAGACATATATTCTCTGTGTCTAACCAGTTGTGAGATTCTGCAGTAGCCTCCATCTTTTGGATGAGTGGTGTATGGTATACTGGTCTATAAATATAAGGATCCGTATTTAACATATGGTAAGAAATTTCCTTTGTCTAGAGATATGACAGAGATAGGGTTTTCTCTAGAATCTATGACCTCTCCAGCTATGTGTACAGTGCCACCCGTGAGTTTACTACCATTGAGAGTGAACCCACCCAACCCATGGCTTAGGGACCATTATGGAAGAGGGGGCAGAAAACGTGTAAGAACCAGGGTTGGTTCATGAATATAGGGAAGCAGAGGCTTTCAGGCCACTGGAAGCTTGTACATGTGAACTTGAGGCAATGGTGGTGTTGAGCTCGGGACCCATGCCTACTCAATCAGACAAGGGCCCAGCGTGAAATAAGGGAAATGGATCATGGGCAGGCCCTAGTCTGGGAACTGTTGGAGACTGATTACTACTGGGTGAGGGAGAGTAGGCCTTACTTATGATCTCTAGGTAGAATGACTAGACTCCAGTGGATGAATTTTCAATGAAGGACATCTGGGTGCAAGTGCTTGGCTAGATAGGACTTAACATGAATGGAAGAATATATGAGGTCTGATGGGAGATTGTGTTGGGGGCATAGATGGGGAAGGGCATCTAAATTTGATTAAGAACTACTGTATGAAGCATAAAAAAGCTCAATAAAGTTTTTAATGTTAAAAAAATACGTTGGGAGGAATGTAAATAAGAAGCTAACTCTCCACCACACATAGTTTGGGAAGCACTATTCAGATTCACAAAATGACAAGTTTAGTCCTGGATCAGCAAAGTATTCTTTAAAAGCATTCAGAAGTGGGGCTGAAGACATGGCTCATTGGTTAAGAGCTTGTATTACTCTTGCAGAGAGGTTCAGTTGTCAGAACCTGGGTCAGGCAGCTCGCAACTGCCTGCAACTCCAGCTTCAGGGGATCTGATACCTCTGACCTCCTCAGGCACCTGCACTCACATGCACATACCCCTATACAGACACAGACACAGACACAGACACGCATGCACGCATGCACATGTACACACACACACATACACACAAATAATTAAAAATAAATCTAAAAAAGATGTTCAGAAGTTATAGTGCTAACCCCAGCATCACAAATTTACCCTGCTTTGGGAAAACCCTGTAATTCTTTTTTAGCAGAGATGAGAATGTTTCTCTAAAACCTGAAGAATTATATTCATATTATATGCTAATTGTACTTAATTTGTATTAAGCATTTTCACATATAATTTATAAACCTGTATATAAGTTAATTTTAAAACTTCTGGTATCTTTTCTTTTACTCACAGAGCCACACTGGGCACTGGTATGGGTATGGCATTGGTATTGAATGCTACTAACATGAA
>NW_008352395.1:74878-107670 GCF_000622305.1 Nannospalax galili | reverse complement strand
TGTGTGTGTGTGTGTGTGTATGTGTGTGTGTATGTGTGTGTGTGTTTGTGTATTATAATATATACATATTTATTGTTGGGGGTTTTGTTTCACTTTATTTTTAGGTAAAGACTTGCTTTGTAGCCCAGGCTAGCCTCTAGCTTCAGACACCTGAGTACTGGTATCACAGTCATATACCAGCACAGCCAGCAAAGTGACTGCCTTTGCCTCTCCTCTTTTTTTTTTCTTTAAAATTTCAGTCTTGATTCAAATTCCTCTCTGTAAAAACCTTGATTTTTATATATTTAAAGTTTGTAAATAAATTAGTAATCCTTTATGTTGTTGGCTGTGTATGGACTAATTTTATTGGGATACCTAGATTCTAATGTTCACGTCAGTCTTATTTCACAACTTCACTTGAATCATTTCAAAGATAGCCAGATTTTCAGTAAGAGTAAGATTAGGACGTCTTCACTGGCAGATAGGCTAGTGTTTCCAAGGTACTCCTAATGGATACAAATGTTTCTGCATTCTGAGAGCAGACCCAGAATTGTTTTGAGTGACATTACCACCTGGTTTATTTTTTCCTAGATTACATGTAGGTATTCTTAGCTTCCGAACGTTTTACTGGGTTGTAGAAAGATTTCATCAGCATGTAGGGAGTCAATCCAGGTCAAGAGTTAAGTGATAAATGTTTGATTTTTTTTTTCCGGTTTAGACAAGTCTTATTTCCCTTATTGATGGAGATCACCAGAGCAGATACTATTGGAGTCTACACTTTAATCACATAGAAGTTAGGGGTTATTTCCTTTGACTGTTATGTCATATTGCCTTAAAAAAAAGTTGGTCAAGTTATATTCAAACTGTCTTTGAAATTCTCCCACCAGAATAAGTTCACTTTTTCTTTATATATTAATATGCCTAATTTTTATCAACATCATAAAGTGAATAAATAGGTGTCCTTATTTTGCAAGAGAGCAGTAATACTTTATAAATGATATTTTTAAACTTGCTTACTTACTGTTTAGAAATGGTCAGAATAATATTTTCTGGTCCAGTTTTTTAAAAACTAGTTTGCTTTTATGAATTTTTTAAAGAAAGTTAAGTAGATTTTTAAAAAATAACTTTTTTTCCTGATTATTACCAAACTGTTAGGGAATTTCACACATCTGTTTCAGAACACAGCTCCTTATAGACTATTGCATTGTTTCTCCACTTTTATAGGCCTCATTTATCCTATAAATAAACCTACATTTTCTTACCTGATCAAGTGAGCAAACAATAGGGGTCAGATGTGGCAAACACTTTAACAAAAAGCACATGTCTCACCATCAGGGTGAGGTGGAACCATATCAAGATGCTTGAAGTTATTAATGGCAGTAAAATTTATACTTCCTCCTTTTTCCCCAATTAAATCAAGAAGCCTTTTTTCTTAAGATTCTTCTATCACCAGCTGGTTCCAATACCATGTGTGTGAATATTGCCTGGGGTGTCTCCTTCATAAATGGTGAAATTTGGCCAAAGAACATTAAGTCAAAGGTGTGGACCCTAAGCTAGAAAGCAGTTGTTGTTAAGGGCTTTATTTCTGTCTAATCCTTTGTATCTGAGGTCTGACTATGTTGTCGAGTTTATTATAAGCAAGTTGTTACAGTATTTTCTGGATATAATAAAAAAATCCATAAACAAGGGTATAAAATAATTGAAGACATGTTAAAAATAACTAGTTGAACATAGTTAAAAGAATGAAAATCCATCAGTTTTTGATAGTGAAGTATTTAGAATAGCCGTTAATGTAGAAAGCTGTTTAACTTAATGGTAGATTTATAGTTTTGTTTCTCATTGTGATAAATAATTGGACACATAAATCATTTGCCACAAATCTATTGTTATACTTGTCTTCATTCTGATCATTGTAACTTATAGATTCTTTCATTTTTTCCCACTTAACTCTTGCTTTATAAAAAAAAAAAAACAGTTGGAATATATTTATTCATCTCAATTCCTCATTAGACTTAACAAATCTGTTATAAGACAAAGTAATACCCAATAGAGTTGCAGTCTTAAGAATTGGTCTGTCCAAATTCCAATTTAAATTAAATCTAATTATACTTAGTATGTATTTACTATATATGCTGTAATTAAGCATAAAATTATATGAAAATATGTCTTAAAGAAGTTCTAGGACTGAGGATGGGACTTGGTGGTAGAGTACTTTTCCAGCATACCCGGGGCCCTCCCTGGTACCAGAAAAAAAATAACATTTTAGCATTATTTCAATAATTCCTTCAGTATATTTTAGTGTATTTTATGAAATTTATTGAAATTTATATTCAATAATTGTTGCAAATAGCTTTTAAGAGGTGGGTTTAACCTGTAATATGTTCTTTATACTATATTATTGATAGGGCTTTTAGGGCTCTAATATTTATTGAAGTTGAAGACATGACTTTTGAAGCGTGCTGTGTTCATACAAGGTTTTTCAGGGTACTGGACTACCTTAGGCTGCTCTGTTATAGGGTTGGTGTGCTTCTGTTCCCACTTTTGTTTGCATGGAGCCTTCCCTAACTCCACGGGGGTTCTGTGAATGAAGACATGAGTAGAAGGGAATGAGAATCTGCCTAATAATGTGGCCATAATGTGTCCTCACTGTGTTCCACACAGTGTTGGGCAGGGTCTGTAGCAGAGTGGAAATTTGGCTTTGAGTTCTAGTGTTCAAAACTCATATTTGTGTTTGACTTGTCTGAGATGGAAAAATCCCAAGTGTCTTACAAAATTAGTACCTCGTGTTTCTACTAATCACTTCAGAGATTAAAAAAAAAAAAGATACTCAATTCAAAACCCATCAGATGTGTATTGCCTTTTAATTGGCAGAAAATAGATTGTGAGAGTAGCCCAGAAAGCTGATTTTCTTTCTTTTTCAGCTGTTCCAGCTGAACTACAGCTGTAAATTTCTTTAAAAGAAAAAAAAAAAAAAGAGGCAATGTGTCTTATAAACTCTTGAATGTACTTTATAAGTGTAATAATTCCCACAAAATCAGTAACTGGAGTTAATGACCAGTTTGTTAAGGTATTAACTGCCCTCAGCTGGGAATGGCCAATTTTGGGGAGAATGGCTGTACAAATGCTAAGATAATTCAGTAACACTTTCAAATAATGATCCAGCTAATTAATGGTGAATTCCTGTGGAAATCCTATCGAAGTGCTTATACCCTCTGCAGTTAATAGCCAGTGAGTTCATCATGATTCATGTTTATTACCATAAATACCAAAGGAATCATAATGAATAGACCATTTTTCCACTCTGCCCTTATTACTTGAACAGATTTAACTAATTCCCTTCCAGTTTTTAAGACCTAATTCTCAAAATATTCCATCTTTTCACTATACTGCTAAAAATTCAGAACCTTTGGTACAGTGCCAACATACCAATTGTTGGCAGCCTGTTTTTGTTTGGGATGCCATTAGGGAATAATTGATGTCTATAAGTCTTAAAGCCCTTTTGAAATGCCTTCCATTTGGAAGGCATAGAAGGACCATAATAGGTTAGTTAGAGATTATGGCCTTTAGTTATGAACTCTCATGTGAAAACCGTATTGTCCAACCCACTTGTCTTCTTGTAACCATTAGAGTATGCCATTTTCTTTCTAGAGTTTTTTAAAATTATTTTCTTTCATTATGTGAAGAAGACTGCTTATTAGCTTATAATAAAAGGCTCTTAATTTTATTTGTACCATTTAACTTCTCTAATGACTGTTTATTGCTGTGATCTGCAAAGTAGCTTTTACGTACTGATACTAAATGATGGCTTCCAGACAGTTTTTTACTATCTGTGTTCAGCCAGGGTTTGAATAGATGAGTTCATCACATCATTCCATATTTTTACTTTCGTTCACATGTGCCTTGTCCTTTTCTTGTGGTTATCACATGAAGTTATGGGCTGCATTTTTATCAACCAATTAATCATTCAGTCACTTATGATACAAAGATTCCTTTGATCTGTATTCTATTCATATATTCATAAATTCGTATATTGTAGTTTCTTAGAGAAGAAAGATTTTTTGTAGCACTAGGATCAGCAAAGTAACCTAGGAGAAGCAAGGCATTTGCAAAGTATTTATATGGTTTTTTTCTAAATAAAAGAGAAAATTCTATTTGTGTCTTTTCTTCATTGCATATAAAAGTACAAAATGGGAAAGTTAAGAAATATTTGTGAATCACTTTCTTGACTTCTAATTCTAAGAGAACCTTACCCAAACAAAATACAGAAAACACATCCGCAACCTGAGTTAGACCTCTAAATACAATATAATGCTTCCATAGATCTCTCTTTACCTCTTTTTACACTTTCCTCAATATATGTGTATATATGTGAATGTATATGTTTGTATATATGTGTGTGTATGCATGTATTATGTGTATATGTGTATGCATATGTGTATATATGAATATAGCACAGTGTTATTTGTACTCTTACCTTCTTCCATGCAGTTCTTCTTATCCCAACACAAAGTTTTGTATTAGTTACTTTCCATAGCTGTAAAAAAAAAAAAACACCATGACCAAGGTAACTTATAGAAGGAGAAGTTTATTTGCTTTATGATTCCAGAGGGATATGAGTCCTCCATCATGGCAGGGATGCATGGTGACATAGGTGGCCTGAGCAGAAAACTGAACACTCACACCATCAAACAGGTTCAGGAAGCAGGGAGAGTGACAGACTGGAAGTGGGCAAGCTGTGTACTCTCAAAGCCCGCCCCGAATGGCTTACTTCCTCCGGCATGGCCACACCTCCTAAATCTCTACAACCAGTGCCACCAACTAAAGTATTCAAGTATTTGAGTACTGGAACCTCTTGGGGTATGCCAGCTTAAGATGTGTCAGATTCTGCTCTAGGGCTACCATCCTCATTCAGACCATCACAGCTGGGCTTACCCCAAACGTGAGTGAAAATTCTTTGTTCATGGAGGCTTAATTTTATCTAGATATGCTGTTAAAGGTAAGTAAACTAGGGTGGCTAATTGTGAGTTTCCTCTTCTGTGCTCTCAGACTTCTCTCAGTCCACTTTCATCCACATGGTAACCCATCATTGCCATGACCATTTCCTACTCCAGAAGGAAAAGTAAATTCTGCTGTAGATAGGGAAGCATGGAAGAAGGAAAGATGCATAACTGTGTGAGGGGGACGAGAAAACAGTTCATTGTTGTTTCTCCTTTTTCTCTATTTTCAGAGATTATAGCCCTAAAAATGCAAAAATGATGATAGTTTGTAGTTAGATATGGGACACTGAGTGGAGCCTCAGGTGTATGATGACTCTATAAGCCCAGGCTTTGAGAATAGTAGAGCTATATAAAATCAGTAGGGAGAGGAAAGTGACCAACTGTCTAACTCATTTCAAAGACATCTTGACTGCCTCTCAATCATTCTGTACTTTGAACTACAGATTACTACTACAAGTCTAGTTTGCCTAGGGAAAAGCAAAATTATTAGGAATACATGATAGTACTGTTCTATTGGTAAAACAGAAAAATGATTCTCAACATTCAGTAGTTATTGGATTGTTTTAGTATGGGCCAGATTCTGTGCTGATGGCTTTGCCAGATTCTTCCTTATCCTTACATGAGAACCTTCTGAGGCAGGTACGGAAATTCCCACTTTTATAGATGAAGACTCTGAAGCATAAACTTTAAATATCGTTCACAAAGCCTTAAAGCTGAAGTATGGCAGAGGCACAAATTTAACCCCAGCAATCTCCAGAGCAGCTTGTCCCTGTCAAGAACTGTCTTCATCAGTTGAAACCTTCTTTATCTTGACACACATTTTCTTGGAAATATCTGATTGTACATCTGGTTTCATATTCTCTCTTCTCTGTTACCAACCATCTTACCCACTTCTCCATGTATTCCAGATCCAAATGATCTTAACAGTCTCCTTCCTCTACTGATGATAACTTACTTTTGGATTTATTTTATTTCACTCATTCTTCTCTCTCCTGGACAGCTTAGTAAAAAGTAGGCACATGAATTTTATAGTCAAACCTAGACTTGGATTCATTACACAGCCGTGTTTCTGACTCATAACCTTAGTATAGGAATACATTTGCCTGGTGTAATGGGAATAATGTAGTTTATTAGCACAGTATCTCCTTCCCCTTCTCTCAAAGAATCTGAATGTTATAAACACTAATCCACCAGAGCCTGTGTCTTCATGGCTTACATTTCCCTTTGTCCTTTAGTTTTCAGGAAGATCAGTTTTAGAAAAAGCTAGAAAGGACATGAGGATGTGTTCAGGAGCTTTGCTTGTTTGGTGTGTTTTTGTTCTTCCTCATTTATTTGTTTAATAGGGAATCACATATATAATTAGGAAGATATAGGAGAACTACAGTTTTCACTTTTGACCACAAATGTGAAGACGAAGGAAAAGGAGGCCGTGTACCAGCACAGAATCAGAGTAGCAGTAGAATGAATCATCCTACGTTTGGAAACTAGATATTTATTTTGCTGTCTAAAGGTAATTACTGTTTTATCTGAGTGTAGCATTTTATACGTTATTCATCTATGTATTGTACATGATAAGTTTAGGAGTCCTCTCCATACTTTCTTTTAGTGTAAGACTTCGTTTTTATCTTGAGTTGACCGTTGGAAGCTATGTATGTCATTAACTCCATTGGACTGTTTGTATTACCTTGATGAAGTCCCTATCTCTTACAGGCGAGTCTTTATTTCTTCTTGCTCACATGAAGGGGTGTGCCATCTAAGAATATTGCCTCTTAGAATCTTTGTTAATACCGACAGAGACAGGCTGTCTTGAAATATAGAATAACTTCCTAGTCATTCATAGCACCATATTGGATTTTAATGTATGATGATTTGCTTTGATGTTGAAGAATATTTTGTACTTACTACTAATTTCTCTTTGGTTCTTTTTACATTTAATATGTTGAATGGATTTGAATCACTTTCAGTGACTACATTAAAGAAATTATCATCAAATAATATTTTATAAAAATTAAGTAGGATGAAAATTACAGATGAGCAGGCATGGTAGCACATGCCTTTAATCCCAGCACTGAGGAGGCAGAAGTAGGTGGACCTCTGTGAGTTCAAGGCCAGCCTGGTCTACATAGTGGGTTCCAGGCCAGCTGGGGCTACAGGGAGACCCTACCTCAAAAAAAGAAAAAAAAAATCCGTGAATCTAAAGACTCTTCTAATCTCAAAATGTTGGCATCAGGAATACCTAACTTGTGTCTACTTTCATTTAAGGAATTCTCAAACTTTTTGCACCATGCTCTCCCCAAATAAAATTCACACTCTCAAGTAATTGCTATAAATATTATATTTTGTACAGCCACTGCCTAACTAGTCTTCACCACTTTGTCCTCCATTTTTCTATCTTAACTTTAGATCCAAGTCAGTGGTCGTTTTTCTTATAGCTTATCTCTCTCTGGGTCTTGCCCAACTTCTCTCTTTTTCAAACAATAGACTATTCTGCAATCAAATTTCTATTCACTATGTTATACAGGAAAATATTATTTTACATGTGAATACCTTTCTGCATATATTTTCTTCTAAGCAGTTGAATTGATAAATTCCTAGATTATAGTTAAAGTCAAAATATTTACTTTTTTATCTGTGAAGCTGATAATATATATTAATCTGTTTTGTTTTATCTAGAAGTGTTTCCATTAGTTTTATAAGTAAAAAGAAATAGCTAAACAATTTTGTTTTGGCACTACTAGTAATTGGACTAGGACATGTAGCACTCTACCACAGAGCAACACTTCCAGCCTTATCTTTTTATTTGTTTTAATTGAGCAAGTGTCCCTCTAAATGCCAGGCTGACCATGAACTCACTGTCTAGCCCGGGCACTGAATCTGTGGTCTTCCTGCAACACCACCTGGAGTAGCTGGGATTACAGGTGAGCCCCTGCCACACCTGACAAATCAGTCCATTTCAAAAGACATGTTGTCTCAATTTAACATAATTCCATTTGAAAAATGTACTTTATTTCATCTAGTAACAGTATTTTCCAGTCTTTTATACCTGACTTTAATAATCTTATGTGGGAAAAAGTTCCATCCTATGATATAAAAATGTTTCAAGGCAGTTATAATGTGGCAAAGACTTTGAGAGCAGACAGACCTGTGTCTGAATTCCTGACTAATCACTTTCAAGATTGTATGGTGAATATTTACTACTCTAGGCTTGAGATTCCTCATCTAAAAATATGATAAGATCTATTTAAAGATTGTTCTAAATACTTGGTGCCATGAAGTCTATTTAAAGTATTGCTCTTTTGCATGATAAATGCTTAATATATGATTTTATTGGTCAGTCACTAATACTTATTATTTTGTTATACATACTAATTTTATGACTAAGGATAATGTAGTGAATAAAGTCTTGCTTTCTTACCTTATACGTTAGATAAAAATAAATTAAATGATAATGACCTACAAAGTTGGAAGGTAGAGAGACACTGTAGTTTTTACTTATTTTTGAGATTTTGGGACATCTTCAAACACTTTTGTCACATATCTGACCTCTTGTAAAACTAGAGTTTACATATACATGCAATATTTCTATTCTTTAAATATTTCATACTTTATATGTATTTTGATAATATCCATCTGCCATTCCCCACCTCCAACTCCCACCAGACCCCCTCTAAAACATCCTCCTAATTTCATGTCTTCTCCTTCTCCTCCTCCTTCTTTTAAATAATATTTTTATTAATCAAGTATTTCATACAATGTATTTTGATCATTCAACTCCTCCCTTGAACCTCTCCTCCACCTCCTCCCAAACCCTCCACCTCCTCCATACTCCCTTCACTTCTCACTTCATGTTTGCTATTCTTTTTTTTAAAGACCTATCAAGTCTAATTTGTGCTAGCCAAATGCTCTGGGGTGTGGGTCCATACACTGGAACCTGGTCAACCTACCTGGAGTCATAGCCATAAAGAAAATTGAGTTTCCCTCTCCCAGGAGCTATCAGTTGCCATTAGTTCCTCAACTAGGGCTGGGGCTTCCTGCCTACCTCCCCACTCAGTGCTGGGTTTTTATCTGACTTGGACTTGTGCAGGTCTTGTGCATGCTGTCACATGTGCTGTAGGTTCATATGTGCAACTTCACTACTATGTTCAGAAAACATGATTTTCTATATTCATTCATCATCTCTAGTTCTCACAATTTTGGTGCTCCTTTTCTGCAATGATCCCTGACCATTGGCGGGAGAGGGTCTGATAAATAGGTATCACATTTAGGGCTGATCACTCTTCAGTCTCTTATTCTCTGTACACTGACCAGTTGTAAGTCTCTGTCTTAACTTCCATCTCCTGTAGGAAGAAGCTTCTCTGGTGAGAGTTCAAAGATGCACTAATCTATGAGTGTAACAATGTCATTAACTTATGCCAATAGCATAAGTTAACACTATGTCCATTTATCAGTATAATAATAATAGTGTCTCCCTTATAGCATGTGACCAGTCTAACCACAGGGTCTTGACCCTGATAAAAGTACCAAGTATGGGCTTCATTTTGTAAAGCAGGCCTTAAATCCAAACAGAAAGTGGTTGGTTACTCCTGTAACATTTTGTGCCGCTATTGCACTGATGAGCATATCTTGCCAGGCTAGTTGTTATTGTAGCTCACAGGGTTCACAGATGGGTAAAGCTGATGATTACTTTTCTCTTCCAGTATCATGTAGGGCACCTTCCAGTATTATGAAAGTTAGACAGTAGAGATGAGGCTTCAAGGACAGGACCAGCTTGATTTCCCCATGTTTGCTCTACAACTCACATTTGTCTTTTTTTCTGTTTTTATCTTGACATATTTTTAAAACTAGAATATTTCATCAGCAAGTATTTATTAAACAACTTCCATGTTCTATACTAATGAACCTTATAAGACTATGGATGTTTATGCATTCTAAAGAATTTCTAACAACCTTGGGAAAATATGCTTGAAATTTTAGTACTAATATGAAACAATTTTAAAGAATACTAAGATTTTAATAACCTCATATGACAGTAGACACAAGGATAAAAGTACTGAAAGTGTCCTCCACATTGAAATAAATTTTAAAATCTTAATGCATCGTTTATCTACTACACTTACTACAAGATATATATAGATATAGATGATATAGATATAGGTAGATTGATTGATAGATAGATAGATAGATAGATGATAGATAGATAGATGATAGATAGATAGATAGATAGATGATAGAGATTTGTCTGTTTGAGACAGGGTTTCCCTCTAGCCCCAGCTAGCCTAGAACTCACTTTATAGACCAGGCTGGCCTTGAACTCACAAGAGATCTGCCTGCCTCTGCCTCCCAAGAGCTGGGATTAAAGGTGTGAGCCACCACACCTGGCCTAATCTTTATATTTTTTAAACTTCAAATATCTTCAAGATTTCTTTAGTCTAAAAGTCTCATCTTGGTTACTCTGCTGAGATAAGAGTTTTAACAGCTTTTTTGCTCCAGTTTTTTCACTGGCTATAAGATCTACCTACACTTTTCTCAAAGCATGCACTCTGTTTAAATGACATGTTAAAGATTCTTTTCTTTTTAAAATAATCTATTTATTTTACTTTTCTTTCTCTTTTTTTTTCTTCCTATTCTTTTTGTAGTCAGACTAGGAATCAAACTGAGGCCCTTGCCATGCTAGCAAGCCCTCTACCACTGAGCTACATCCCCAGCCCAGAACAATATTACCACAGAAATTCTGAGACATTGCCTAGACTATACAGAGTTTGGGACTTTTCTCTCATAGCAGCTTTTCTTCTGCTTTAAGTGCTGTTCTGCTTGTTTCAGCGATTGGATGTTGTTTTCCATGTTCTGATACTTAGTTTTCAAATACCTGTGTACTGTATCTTACATTTCATGACTGCAGATGAACTGTATTAACTTTACCTATTGATACAGTAGTAAGGATGGGGAGACCAATGGCCAATCTACTTCATACTGGACTCCTAAGGCAATACATTTTTAGGATTCATGCTCGTTTTCCCCAGAAATACACCATGCAAAATGGGCATTCCATCTTTAAAAAGTGATGTCATACATATAACATAAGTGTACTTCAAACTTCAGATTTGAAATGAGGATCTCAAAGTGTTTTCCATATCAAAGTTATATAAATATTCAGCAGTTTAAAAGGTTTTAGTATATTACCTCGAGTATAGTATATATGCATGTATGGTGTGTGTGTTTCTGTAGCTCCCTATAGCTATGATTTTTTTTTTGTTCCCAGGAAATGAAAACTACAAACAAATAGCAATGTGTGTGCTTTACCACATAAGCATGGATGACCGCTTTAAATCAATGTTTGCATATACTGACTGCATACCACAGGTAAGGGGCTTAAGAGTTAGGAAAAACATTTAAGAAATATCAATATTTTTTACTCTTCTCTTGTTAGACCTCCTGTTCTTTAAAATTCTTATTACTAACAGTACATTTTTTCATAGAAAAATTTGAAAGCACAGGATTGGAGCTGAGCATACATAGCCCTGTAGAAATGCACTTGCCCAGCAAGCCAAAGGACGTGGGCTTGATCCCCATCACAACATTAACGACAAATACAGAACTATGAAAAAAGAAAATAACTTTTATTCCTGACTTAGTGATAACTAACGATTTGATACCCTTTCTTCTATGAGAATTCTTAAAAGTAATCACATATTAGGGTTCTATCACATTAAATTTTCATATATGGCTTTATCTACTCAGTAGATCATGTGTTCCTGTGTAATTGAACATTCTTCAGAAACTATTTCTGATAATTGTACAATATTGTGTTTCATGACCAGATTGTGTTGTTAAATTTATGTTTAGATTTTTTTCAGGTTATCATGTAAAAATTTATAGACAAACATGAAACTAATATAGAAAAACATTAGAGTCAAAAAAGCATATCCACATATTTGAATTTTTCTTTAGTTTAAATTACTAAAAGTAGAATACCTAGATCAGAGAAAATAATCACCTATATCTTTGATGTATATTAACCAAATTACCGTCTAAGAAAGAATAAATTTATATTTCCAGCCATCTTTCACTTTTTAAAAAGGATTTATTTATTTTTATGTGTATGAATATTTTGCCTGTATGAATGTAAGTATGTCATGTATGTGCAGTGCTGTGGGAGGCCAGAGAGGGAGTTGCTGCCCCTGGTACTGGAGTTACAGTTATAACAGAACCTGGTCTTCGAGAAGAGCAAAAGGTGTTCTTAACTGCTAGGCCACCTCTACAGCCCCATTGTTTCACTTTTAACAATAGCAATCATCGTTTCTCTAAAGATGTGGTGCTTCAGTATTTCTGTGCATTTGCATTTCTGTGAATATTGATGATGGTAAACATTTTTCATCTGTTTAGAATCCATATTTTATAATAATTTTCATTCAGTTTTTTTAGTGGCATATTGATAGTTTTGATAAAGTCAATGTTATAGTAACTATTTTAACTCTGCCATGTCACAAATATTTTCCAAGTTTTTCCCTTGTCTTTTAATTTTGTTTATAGTTGATGGTTTTAAGTATTTTACATTCTCTGATGGCAAAATGCCTCATCAAAATCCTTTTGTTTTTATAGTGCTGTTCTCAAGAAAGATTTTTCTATGACTCAGATACTTGATATATTTCATATGTTAGGCCTGTAAATCTTAAAGTAGTTTACTGATTTTTATTATATATCATCTATTTTATTAGGTTAGAAATTCCCTATATATGGGATTATACTCAGGGAATTTACATTCATGGAGTCACTCTTGTGACTATTCACCATGTAAATGAAGCTCCAATAATCTGAATATTGGATGTTTGGAACATTGACTGATCATCTTTTTATTAAATTACTTTTGTTGAATCGTTTTTATAAGATAGTAAAAGAAAAATCGCAATATACATATAAATATAATAAAAATGACACTTAAAAAACTTTAGAAGAGTCAAACTAAATTATCCTTACTAAATTAATTTTTAACAATCCTACTGTGCAATTCCTGCTTACCTTAGGATGAACTAGTAAATATTCTGTTATAATAAAAATAGTTCAAATTTATTTTTTCATTAATTCTAACTGACCATCCTTCTATTCATTCCAAATTAGTGAGTCAAAATTAAAATTAAATGTGCTTTTCCAGAATTTTAACATTTTACTTATGTGCAGTTAAAATATATGCTTGTAGCTGGGCATGGTGGCGTACGCCTTTAAACCCAGGACTTGGGAAACAGAGGCAGGTGGATCTCTGTGAGTTCAAGGCCAGCCTAGTCTACATAGTGAGTTCCAGGAGAGCTGGGGCTACAGGGAGATCCTGTCTCAAAAAGACGGGGGAAAAATATATATATGTAATATATATATGCTTGTATGAAATTCTCAATAAATTTTTAAAGTTAAAAAATAATAATAAAATATTTTTAAAAGGCTGATGGTCTCTTACAGAGTAATTTCTTAATCTCTTGTATAAGAGAATAAACTAATTATGACGGTTTACAGGAAATAGACATTCTTCAAAGAATATATAACATATCTTATCTAACACAACAGGGCCTCTTACCGTGATAACCTGTGTCAGACTAGTCAGACTACAGCCCATGCAAAGTGTAATCAAACTCTTTGTCAAACAAGTTTTCAGTAAAAAAGTAGCCATGTCAAAGAAAGATTACAGGTGATTTACTGTGGCCTCACTCCATATGTTCTGAAGATTTCTGCTTTGCAGTTTCAAAGGCTGTTCCTTTTCCAATCTCACGTAGTGTCAGAACTTCATTGACTACAGGATATGAATTGGAGAGCAGCCAGAAAAGAATAATATTCTTACAGAGATGGACTCTTCATACAGATTTAGATTGTTAAAAGAGTAACATTAAATAAAAGAGAAATAAATACAAACTAGGAAGAGGTAGAAAACTTACTACATATCCTACTCTTAGAGAATACATAATCTCAAATATGAAGTATAAATTTTTACCTTAAATGAATGAGTCAAAAATAAGAGCACGTTGAGATCAATTTTTAGACCTTGTCATCATTGCAGTTTAAAACTTGGTATGTACAGAATTCCCCCCCTCCTTTTTAACAGACAGTATTCCTGCATGTTTATTTTCAGACAGTTTTTTCATAGCAAATATATCAACAGTGGGGTTTTTAGACTACTTATCATCTGTAACATGAACCAATTTTTCCAAAACCATTTCAGGACTTGACAGTTTTTAGGTTTTTATATGTTTGCTTTTATTTCTTCTATCTTAAATTTTGACTCTTATGGGAATAGTGAGATTATATATACCAAATTATGTTGTAACCCTCCTGAAACATTTTAGTATGAGGTAGTGTTTTAATAAAACCAAATGAGAGCCTAAATATTTTTATTCCTGAAGCACTACCTAGTCTGTAATTTGTACTTCATAGTGCCTAATTTTCACGTATTTAAGGAAAAGCTGATTGTTGATTACAAAATAAAAGATTGAAAGCAATTCAGAAAATAAACAAAACTTCCAAATTTCTTTCAGGAATTTAAATGATATTCCTGTCAGAGGCTTCATTTATAGTACCAGTGTGGCTTTAAGCTTACTTGTGACAACAATCTGATTAACCTGCATATTAAAGAAAGCCATATTAAGGTTGGAATGCCTGAAAGTTATGTAATATTTTATTCTTGAATTTTACACATTAATTTTGGTTTACTATAGATCTTCAAATATTACACCTGAATTTTTAAAAGAAACTTAAAATAATTTTGAAGGTAGAAATGCAATGGCTCAGTAGTAATTCGTGTTTATTTTAGTGATCAAAGAGAATGCAGAGTATGGTTATATATCTTAATTCCTGTAGAATACACACACATACACACAGGCTGTGTAAATTTAGAAAGCATGACGTTGGTTAAAACTTGAAGTCTTTCTTATTTCTAGCTTGTTCATAGTGCAGTTTCTTGTGTGTGTTTTATAGAATAAATTAGAGTCACTTTCTGAAACTATTTAATGTCCAGCATAGGTGATTATACATATAGCATTTATCATCTCACCCAGTATCACATTGCTTTACTTTCTTCGTACTTTTTTGTCTCTAAGAATCCAATGTATTCTAATTTTCTTCCCCTTTTGCCATTATTCTAAAATATTTGAGACCAGATCATCTTTCTTTATGTAGCTCTTACTGGGCTCGGTGGGTAGATTGTTTCAGGTAAGCATATTTGGGATAACCAGGAGTTAATGGTTGTAGTCTAATAATAGTTAAAAGTACACATTAACAGTTCATTGTTATTTAGACCTCTGCGATGCATGTTTTGTTTAAATAGGTGCAAATGCCATCCAGATGCCTATAAAAGTATTTATTGGTAATAGAATGGCCAATCAAAGTACATGGTTAGGTTGTGATGTCATGCTGTTATTTAATATTTTACCCTAGAACAGCATGCAAGAGTCTTCAGAGTGATCCACATGTTTTCCACCACAGTTGTCCTATTTGGCCTGACTTTGATCTACATGCTTCTTTTTAGCTGAATGCTGGTAAACGTCCTTTCTGACAGCCCCCTTTGCTCTTGCCTGCCATTATCTGCTGAAGTTCAGAAACCAGAGCATCACTTCAAACAGGAGAGTTAGGGAGTAGCCAGTCAGATGAGATTCCTGAGGCATGCACAGCTCTGGCATAATCATTCAAAGATGTTTGGGTAGGGGGTGGGGTAGTAGAGGTGTATGGGAATACGGAGAACTGTGGGGGTTGGCCTCTGGTCGCTGGTAAATAAGTGAAGTCAGGTGCCAGAGAGTCTAGACACAGTGATTTCGGTCTTGGGTCTTTGGTATCTGATACTCAATATGGGACTTGTCTGATTGAATACTATTGCCTCTTCATTGCCCAGCCTGAAGCCCTTTTAGTGCTTTCCTGTTAGATTAGTAAAAGATGACAACAGACAGTTAAAACAGCACAAATCTAGTTTTAATATTTCCTAGTTGTCAGTAATTACACTCAGGTTTGAAGTGCCGTGGGCAGCAATCAAATTAAAGACAATTGCGCTGTTGCAATTGGTGTTTGTATCAAACTGATTTTAAATTTAAGTGCTTTAATTCAAATTGAAGTGGTTTTCTTATGATGAAACACCGATTCTATATTAGGATACATTCCATTCATACATATAATTTCTCTCAGTTTTGAAGATAGGGTAAAAAGTTTTTAAACTATGTGTCACTTTTTAAAAATGTATTCTTGATTATTTCTACAAGAGATTTAATAAGGAAATTATTTTTTTAATCCATACCTTCCGAAAACCACCTGCAACCTCATTTTAAAGGGTTTTCATACTGTAAAAGCAAGTTTAAATTAGATACTTTTTATTGAAATATTTTACTTTCTAAAAGCATTGCTTCAGTGTACTAGATTTTCATTATAAAAGTCTTCATATTAGTAAAAGTTCTGAAGAAACCAATAATATACGTTGAATTACACTATGGAAAAATAATTACATTAATTCATGGATTATCACCTACATTTTTGCTAATTTATTTTTATTACCTGAAAGGTAACAAAATCTGTTAAATATATATGAAGTAAATTAAGATCCTTTTATTTTTGCCTTAGATTCTTTTTATAGTACAACATTATTAAGTGTTAATGATCTTTTACTTGAAGATTTGTTCATGGTAACATTTGTGGTTTAAGACTGGCCCTCTGGGAAAGGACATGATACATGCCAGCCATTCAGGACTAGACTTTTGTAGTTTCTGTACATAGATTAGGGCATGTTGTTAGATTTGTGTTTAACAGCTGGAATGGAATTGTGTTCTTAATTTTTGTTTTCAACTATGTTATTAAGAAGAGAAATGGATGATTTTATGTTGCCCATGTATCCCATTTGTTATCTGTTGCCAACACAGAAAGTAATCAAAACCGTAGTTTACAAAGTCTGTTCTAAAATAACTGTTATTCACTTTACATATAAAATTATATTCCTGATTTATAAAAACATATTGTTCCAAAAGTTACTATCCTAAAATATAACATTGAAATGTTAGGTTATGTATCTTAGGAGTCTTTTATATATCTTTATGAAACATATTACATATTGTTTCTTTTTATTTTTAATTTTTTTATGTACATGCGTGTATTGCCTGCATGTAGGTCAGTGCACCCGTGTCGTGCAATACCTGCAGAGGTCAGAAGCAGCTGTTGATCCCCTGGGACTGGAGTTACAAACAGTTGTTAGCTGCCATGTGGGTGCTGGGATTCAAACCTGGTCTTCTGCAAGAACAACCAGTGTTCTTAACTGCTGAGCCATCTCTCCAGCCCCTACATATTGTTTCTTTACTTGTTGTAAGCATTTTCAACTTATAAAAAAATCTTTACATAATATGCACTAAATTAATTTGTTCATTTTCCAGTAATATAAGAGAATGTTCTGTAACAATACAAGTTTGCTCATCTCTGCTTTGTTATGGAAACTGTCACTCAGTAACAAATCTAGATTACAACCTAGTGGCACAGAGCTTGGGAGATAGCTTAGTAAAATGCTTGCCAAGAAACCATGAAGACCTAACTTTGAGTTCCAGAAACTGGGTTAAATAAATAAATAAATAAATAGGGACTGGAGAGATGGCTCAGCAGTTAAGAACACTGGCTGTTCTTGCAGAAGACGGGTTTGAATCCCTGCACCCACATGGCAGCTAACAACTATCCGTAACTCCAGTTCCAGGGAACCCGACAGCCTCTTCTGTCCTCTGCAGGCACTGCACGACACAGGTACACTTACCTACATGCAGGAGGCTGTCGGATTCCCTGGGACTGGAGTTACAGACAGTTGTTAGCTGCCATGTGGGTGCTGGGATTCAAACCTGGTCTTCTGCAAGAACAACCAGTGTTCTTAACTGCTGAACCATCTCTCCAGCCCCTACATATTGTTTCTTTACTTGTTGTAAGCATTTTCAACTTATAAAAAAATCTTTACATAATATGCACTAAATTAATTTGTTCATTTTCCAGTAATATAAGAGAATGTTCTGTAACAATACAAGTTTGCTCATCTCTGCTTTGTTATGGAAACTGTCACTCAGTAACAAATCTAGATTACAACCTAGTGGCACAGAGCTTGGGAGATAGCTTAGTAAAATGCTTGCCAAGAAACCATGAAGACCTAACTTTGAGTTCCAGAAACTGGGTTAAATAAATAAATAAATAAATAGGGACTGGAGAGATGGCTCAGCAGTTAAGAACACTGGCTGTTCTTGCAGAAGACGGGTTTGAATCCCTGCACCCACATGGCAGCTAACAACTATCCGTAACTCCAGTTCCAGGGAACCCGACAGCCTCTTCTGTCCTCTGCAGGCACTGCACGACACAGGTACACTTACCTACATGCAGGCATAACACTTATGCACATAAAATAAAAATAATAAATAAAATATTTTTTTAAAAGCCAGGCTTGATGGGGCACACTTGTTATCCCAGCACTGGGGAGGTGGTGATTGCTGGACAGCCAGCCTAGGCTACTTGGCAAGCCCAGATCTCAGTAAGAGAAAAAAACTCTCAAAAACACAAGCACCTGCTGGGTGTGGTGGTACACACCTTTAATCCCAGCAAGGCAAGGGACTGATGGATCTCTTGAGAGGCTGGCCTGGTCTCCATAGTGAGTTCCAGTCAAGCTAGGGCTACATAGCGAGTTCCAGTCAAGCTAGGGCTATAAGGAGACCCTGACACAATAAAAAGAAATAAATAAAATAAAAAACAAAATAAAAATCACCAAAGGAAGTACATCCGAATTGTCCTTTGACCTCCACACACCTATGTGCACTCATGCACAGACACCCACAGACACACAAGCACCTACTTACAAAATCAGTACATGTATACACACATATATAAGCTACTGTGACTGTGACTGGCATACAAAGCATATCTTTTCTTTCTTAACCTTTCATCTGTTCCTTCTCAAACCCTCCTTACCTTTCTCTTCCTGTCTCTTATCTAAATTTCTTTTCTCATTTTGTATCCATGCCAAGTTACTGAATCTAGTCTACAGTTTTAGTAATCAGCCATACATGAGAACTCCTAACATTATACCTGCGATCAAAACATAAACTCAGGCCTGTGAGTTTATAGCTTCCTGCAGAACACCTGTGCTTACCAGACCATCATTGTCAGCTTAAACTCAACAGATAGCAAACCAAAAATAGTATTTCCTTTTCTGCTTCCCTTTTTAGTAGATGTTAGCAACACCATCCTGTCATAATCTAATTTCTATACATAATAAACATTTGTCCTGCTTCAGTCTCTTTTCTATACTAGCAAGGTCTTTTTGAAACAAATGTCTTATCCTGACACCTTTCCTTCCTAGAAGCTTTTAGTAGCTTCTGTTTATCCTTAGGAGGAAGCCCAGAGTCCTTAGCATGTATCACAGGAGCCTGCCTTCTCTGCCTTTTGCCTTCTTACTTCACAACATTCTCCTGCCATTGCCTGGCTCCCTCCAGTTGCTCAGTGCAGTTGTATGCCTTCCTACTTTGTGGCTTTTATGTGAGCTCCTTTCTCTACTTGGAGTGCCCAGCTTCCAAGTAGTGTTTTGTTTTGTTTTGTTTTGTTTTGTTTTGTTTTGTTTTGTTTTTGCAGGATGGCTGCTGAGCCTTTATTAGGATCCCAAGGGCAGGGTAGGAAAGCCACAGGAGGGAACGTGCAGGGCCCAAGCAAGCACTCAGAGCTCTGCAGACACAAAGATATAAAGCTTGGCCACAAAGGAGCTGACTGTGCCATGGCGATAGAGATCCATCTTGACGGTCAGGAGCAAGTCCCTGGGCTCGGGATAGGCTTGGTGAGGGCCACCACCCAACTGTGGTGGCTTACCTTCTGAGTGGTGAAAAAAGCCCTCCTTATTGCCACCAGTGATGGCCAGCTGCTTGCTGTCCTCGGGGACGGCTGGAGGGGCCCATGCAGAAAACCACTGCAGGCACTTGGATGTTGGTGGGAAAAGAGAGGTGGTAGTAGGTTATTCTCAGAGGAGTGTTTTTAATCATGGATATTATTGGAAATTTCTCTTATGTTCTTTACTGTATGTGGAAATTTTTATTTAATGCTGAGCATCCAGTGGTTTGTTATTTATTTACTCATTCAGTTACTAAACAGTTAAAGCCTGTCAGTTTGTGTTGAAAACATTACCTTGTTTCCCATATATAATCTAAGATTGTGCATTATGATGAAATACTTTTGGGTTTTGTTTTTATATTTTGAATAAATATGGCCTCTGTTTCTTTCTAGTTAATGAAGATGCTCTTTGAATGTTCAGATGAACGAATCGACTTGGAGCTGATTTCTTTCTGTATTAATCTTGCTGCTAATAAGAGAAATGTACAGCTTATCTGTGAAGGTTAGTGCCTAGATCTTCATAGGTAACTTCTTTAGCATATGACAATTGTCATATGATGGTAAACATAATAAGGAAAAGCATGGAATGTAAACATGAAATCTCTTTTTATTTTGTGTATGAGTGTTTTGTGTGTGCTCACAGAAACCAGAAGAGGGCATCGGAGCCCCTGGAACTGGAGTTATGGATGGTTGTTAGCCACCATGTGGGTGCTGGGAACCAAACCTAGTTCCTCTGTAAGAGCAGCCAGTGCTTTTAACCACTGAGCCATCTCTCCAGCCCTGAAATCTTTTTTTAAAATAGCCTCTTCAGCATATTTAGAATTCTTATGGCTCCCATAGGATAGTCTCATCATGAGTTGAGATACTCTTTAGTAACATTTATAAACTCCAGTCAACATTGATTTGAAAGGTAATAAAATGTATACCAAATCATTGTTTCTATAATGTCTTGAGGAAATGGCTTGTCATACTTAAATGTTTCAGAATTCACTGAACAGTATTTCATTATAAAACTAATATATTACAGATAAGCAAATACAGAACCCTATATCTTTATTCTGACCAATCAAGAAAAAAAGATAATCAAATTTTTGTGTAGTGCTTATATAAAATTTTAAATAAAACTATGATCCCCCTCTGTGTGCCTTATAAAACAATCTCTAAAATTAACAAGTACCACTGGAGTAATTACCCTTTCTCTGAATCTTTATGCATTTCCAATTTTATCTTCAGTAAATTCATAGAAGTATAATTTTTTCAAAAGTATTTTTTAAATTCGTGGAGCATATTCTAAACAAAAAGCATATATTATATGAGTCTATTTTTATAAAATTGTGGATTATAAACCTAGTCTAATTTTACAAAGAATAAATAGAGAAAAAAGAAAGAATAAAAAAAAATAATTGTATCTTGAAAACAAAATTGGCAGGCAAAGGGCAGATGGAGAACTTTCTGGAGTGAAATGGAGACACCTATACATAGTATCTACAGCATATGTGGTATCATTTCCCAATTGTATATATTCGTCTAACTTAAATTGTGCATTTAAGATTTGTGCAATGTACTCAATGAAATTTTTATAACCAGACCAAACAAAAATTGTTTAAACTTAAACTAACCTCTGTTTGACCGGAGACCTGCCCATTTTTCTGTTTCAGGGAATGGGCTCAAGATGCTCATGAAAAGGGCTCTGAAGTTCAAGGATCCATTACTGATGAAAATGATTAGAAATATTTCCCAGCACGATGGACCAACTAAAATTTTGTTTGTTGTAAGTATAACCTTTGGCTTTCTGTCTATAAAAATAGACCTTGAAAATGTACTTTTAGATAGCTACATTTAGGAAGAATTTTTACTAACTCTCTTGAAATGTCTATTCATGGCTCAAATTGGTTCTTTTCTTATAAAAGTCTTTGTAAGCTTAGCTCTCAGAAATCCCACTCTACATTGAAATGTTGTTGTTTTGTGATTTCTATCTCCAATCCCTCCACAACTTATCAAAAGCTCTTAGCAAGTTAATTCAAAATAATTCAGAATGATTTTTTTGTTTTTTCTTCCAGTAGTATAAATTATTAGATTGGCTCCTCTCATAGACTTTTACTCTGTGTCAATTCTGTCATACTCAGGATTATGTTGGGGACCTCGCAGCCCAGATCTCCAGTGATGAGGAGGAAGAGTTTGTAATTGAATGTTTGGGAACTCTGGCAAATCTGACAATTCCAGAATTAGACTGGGAACTGGTTCTGAAGGAATACAAGTTGGTTCCGTACCTCAAAGATAAACTAAAGCCAGGTCTGTGCTAAGTATTATTATTATACTTTTGCATAATCACTAAGTTATTTCTTTCTCTCTTGAATAGAACTTATAAAACAATATGTGATTTCATTGTACTAGGCAAAACAGATTTTTCTCACAGCTGTTTTAAGAAGGATTATTGCCTGGTTCTGCTTTCTCCTAAAAATGGTTTCTAAATATTAGAATATTAGTTTCCCTTCCTTATTTATTTTCCTATTTTTAGTTTGTTTTTAAATTAATTTTTATCGATTTTTTTCAAATTTCATACAATATATTTTGATCATATTTAGATTCCCTCCCATATCGCTATACTCCCCTTACTAACCCCCTCCACAAAATTTATAAATATTATATATACTTATATATAAAGGTCTATAGAGTCAGGTTTGTGTCCCCAAATGTCCTTCAGTGTGGGTCTATTCACTGGAGCCTGGTCAACCTACCAAGAGTCTCATCCTTAAATGACAACGAAACTAATAGTTACTTACTAATAGTTCCTCAGGTAGGGTTGGGGTTTCTTACCCCCCCACATCTATGCTGTAATTTTTTTCTAGGCTTGAGCTTGTGTAGTTCTTGTACATGCTGCTACCATTGCTTTGAGTTCATATGAGTAACTGACCAACTATCTGGAATGCAGTTTCCTATGGTCATCTACCTCATCTGGCTCTTAGAATCTTTCCACTCTCTCTTCCACAGTCATCCCTGAGCCCTGGGAGATAGAAGTATGAAATAGGTATCCTATTAAGAGGTAGACAGTGTTGAGCCTCTTAGGCTCTGCACGTTGGCCAGCTGGGGTTCCCTATTAATCTCCGTCTGCTGTATTCTTCTGAAAGTTGAGAGGTGCATTAATCTACAGGTATAACAACAAGTCGTTAGAAATCAGTTTAATACTATATCTGTTTAGCAGAGTAGTTGTGTTAGACTCTCCCATGACCTATGGACTGTCTAGTCTCAGATTCCTAGGCCTGATTCAAATGTCATGTGTGGGATCCATCCTATGAAGCAGATCTTAAATCCAATTAGAAAGTAGCTGGTTATTTCTATAGTGTTTGTGCCATGTTTGCACTGGTGGGCATATCTTCCAGGCTAGTTGTTGTAGCTTGCAGGATTCACAGCTGAGTAAAGTTCCTGCTAAATTTTCTCCTCAGTTAGTTTGCATAGCACCTTCCAGCACTATGAAAGCTAAACAGTAGAGATGAGGCTTTGAAGTCAGCACCAGTTTGATTTTCCACCCCTCCGTGTATCCATACATGTGTGCGTATGCACAAACAGAATTACTTGAAGTGGTAAAAAGAATCCTTTATCTCATGTTTACATTATCTTTCAGTTATATTTTCAAAGATATATTTCTACTTCTCTGTTGTCTCACCAACACCACAGGCTGTCTTCGGTGAACATAGAAAATTTGAAAAATGGACAACTTTATAAGCATGTTAAAGATTCATAGGAATATGTTTAAGAGCTTTCAGTATCTTTTCTGTGCATTAAGGTTTTGACAACATGAATAGCTTGGCTCAGGACATTTCAGTGACACTTGTCCCTGCCTCTGCTCTTCAGGTGCTGCAGAAGATGACCTTGTTTTGGAAGTGGTCATCATGATTGGCACTGTATCTATGGACGACTCCTGTGCAGCCCTGCTAGCTAAATCTGGGATAATCCCTGCACTCATCGAATTGCTAAATGGTAAGCTAATACCTAAAGGTCATTATTTTTAAATTTTAAATATTGAGTTTACAACATGAAATAGCATATATTTTCATTAATCATAGAATTAATTTTCTTAGCTAAATTATGTAGTTAAGTAAAATAAACTAAATAAGCTGCTAACTGGGATTAAATAGAATAATATGAAAGAACTTTGGATCGCAGGGTAAAACAGTTCTGAACTAATTTTACATGTCCTTTGCTTTTCTTACCATTCTGGAACAAGTAATATGGTATCATCTCTCTGTCCAAGTTTCTTTTGTTAGATTAGCGCTGCTCTGTTGTGCAGTGCTTACTCATTATATCTTTATTTCTATAGTAGAAGTATTAATTGGCAAACTGGTTC
Organism: Nannospalax galili; assembly: GCF_000622305.1. Taxonomy (NCBI): domain Eukaryota; kingdom Metazoa; phylum Chordata; class Mammalia; order Rodentia; family Spalacidae; genus Nannospalax; species Nannospalax galili. The sequence continues at coordinate 83,502 of NW_008352395.1, read as the reverse complement.
TAAACATCATACTCTCTTCTAGATCCAAGGATACTGTCCTCTGAACTTCCTGTATGAGAATAAATGTCCTTTATCTGTACTACCCAAACCATGTAACCATTGAACGCTGAGATGTAGTTATCAGGGCTGATGACCTGAATCTTCAGTTTAATTTGAATTGGCTGCTATAGCATGTGGGTAAAGTACTGGACAATTCAGACTTAGAACCTTCCCCTTATATTGGTAATGCTCATAAGGTGTCAGGGAACATTATTTTTCCATATTTCATTTTTTTCATATTTCTCTCTTTCTTAGAGAATTTATCTGAAATTAGTGTTAATTTCATTAAGATCATCTTTGCTTGTGTCTTAATGATTTTAAAGTAGCTAATCATATAAAAATTTAAAATGCTAATATGAGACATCTACAGAAAACATACTTCTTAGTCCTTCCAGGACCATTTATAGGGTGCATTTTACTAATTTTGGTAAAATTTTTTTGAAGTATTAACATGCATAAGGAAAAAATGCAAATTACAATTATATAACTCAATGGACTGTTAAAGTAAGCATACTCGTGTTGCATTATCACAGGGAATTAAAATTGCCAATATTCTAGAAGTACATTTTCCCCTTCCCTAATTGTTCATACCTCCTCTAAGTGATTTCTGTCATATTTTTTTTTTTATTTTTGAGACTTTCATGCATGTATACAATGACTTACAACCATATCTTCTCTCCATTTCCACCCTCAAACTTCCTCCATGTCCCCTCCAACATGCCATCCCCCCAACTTCATTTTTTTTTGATAACCTGCTAAGTCTAGTTAGTGTGGCGCCATCCACTGGACTATGGGAAACCTACCTTTGGTCTCATCCTCAAAGAATAATTCTCCCTCCTCTGGCAACTATTTACTGCAAATAACTCCTGAGTTAAGTGTGGGATCTGGAGATAGTGTACACATCTACGCCAGCATTTTGGCTGGCCTAATCTAATTTAGGTCTTGTGCTGGTAAACTTAGCTGCTGTGAGTTCATGATTGTAGTAGCCATGTCACGTCCAGAAAACAGCATTTCACAGGACTCCTCAGCATCCTTCAGCTTTTGCCTTTTCTTCTGCCTCCTTTTCTACACTGTCACCCAAGCTTTGGTAGTGGTGGGGCTTATATGAATGTCCAAATTACGAATGAGCATTCAGTATCTTTTTCGCAGCACTTTGACCAATTATTTATCTCTGCATTCACTGCTGTTCACTGAAGAAAAAAAAAGCTTCTCTGACAAGGAGTGAGAATAGCCCAGGTCTATGGGTAGAAGCATAAATATCTAAAAGGTAATTTGATAGCAATAGCAGGTTCTACCTTTAGGCCTGCCTATGCCCTCTCCAGCCATGGGTTTTTAACCAGGTTACAGTACCTGACAAGAAATGCCCTCCTGTAGAGGATTCCTTAAATTCAGTCAGAAACTGGTTATTTATCCCATAATAGTCATGGCACTATTACATCAGTAGGTGCATCTTACCTGGCAGGTTGGAAGTGCAACATGCAGGGTTCAGTGCTGCGTAAGATCATTGAAGTCTTTCTTCCCCAGAAAAGCCCTGCATAGCCCTTCCAGCACTATGAAAGCTCTTTAACAGGGAGGAAGTTTCCCAGTTGATTTGAGAATGATTTCTCTATGTAGTGCCCTGCAGCCAAAGTGTGTTGCCTTCAAGCAATAGGGTCTTTACCATGTAGTAACGGTGGTTAACCAAGGGAAATAGAAAAGCCTGTGTTGTTTTGGAGATGTCTGGGGCCTCCCTGATCAGTAACTCAAATGGAGATATTCCATGTATTGTTCTGAAATTTTCATTTAAAGAAAAACCCTACCTTCTGGGAGCAGCATTGTCCACCTGTGCAGGGTAATTCCACTTGAACTTTTCCCCCCTGCCCCTTTTTTAGTTGTATTTTGAAATTAGCTCATTAATTCTTGGGTTTCTGTAAGATTTTTCTCGTGTATCCGTAGTTTTTTTAAAATATATTTTTATTGAGTCTGAGCATTTCATACAGTAGTTCTTAATCAAATTTAGACCCCTTCCCCATCCATGCTCCCCCATGCCCCTCCCCCACCAGACCTCATGCATCCTGTCATATATGTTAAGTCCTATCTGGTCAAGCTTTTGTACCCAGATCTCCTTCAGTGCAAGTTCATCCACTGGAATCTACTCAGCCTATCTAGAGATCTTAAAGAAGATATACTCTCCCTCACCCAGCAGTAATCAGTTGCCAACAGTTCCCAGGCTAGGATTCGGGGTCCACTGCCCATTTCCCTCACTCCGTGCTGGGCCCTTGTCTGATTGAGTAGGCATTGGGTCTTGTGCACACCACCACCATTGCTGCAAGTTCACATGAGCAACCTTCCAGTGACCTGAAAGCCTCTGTTTCCCTAAGTTCATGGACCAACCTTGGCTCTTATAATCTTTCAGCCCCCTCTTCCACAATGGTCCCTGAACCATGTGTGGGTGGGTTTCAGTATAGGAGTCCTATTCAGGGACACACATTCTACAGTCTCTTATCCTCTAAAACTTTGCCAGTTGTGGCCTTCTGTGTGTCACACTCTGTTGCATAAGGAAGCTTCACTGGTGAGAGCTGAAGGATGCACTAGTACTCTCTCCATCCCCTGTTCCGCTGTGTTTCGTGAACCTTAGGTGTAGAGGTTCCATTGTAGATGTGTCACCTTGGGTTAGGCATCTCTCAGACATAAATAAGGATCCACATTTAGCATATGTTAAGAAATTTCATTTGTCTGGAGATATGACAAAGATGGGGTTTTCTCTAGGCTCTATGACCTCTCCAGCCATGTGTATTTGGCTATAATTACAGTGCTACCCATGAATTCCTTCCCATTGTGAGGGCTTTAAGTCCAATTAGATAGCTTTTGATTACACCCCATATAATAGTGTCACAGTAAATTACCTCTATTGGTGCAGTAGTGGCACTGTTATGTATCCGTAGTTTTGGTTAACCCACCCAATATCCTCTCCTCTTCCTCTTTCCCCACCCCATCCCTGCTTAATCTTTTAACACTCAGTGTTCTTCCCTCTTTTTTCCTATCACATGTGGTTTGTTATCCTTCCACTTACTTTTTTTAAGTTGGATTGTGAGATAGATTTCCAGTTGGCTTTTCATACCCTCTTCTTTGGGTTAGCCCTCCGTTCACTGCCTGGTGTCCCCCATACTCTCACACCCTGCCCTGCTTAAGCCTTTTCACTCCAGTATTCCACTTCATTACTTTTGTTTAGCTGTGATATACTGTCCACCCTCCTTACATGCCCACCCAAGGACCCCTTTCTAGTTTCCTGGCTTCCACTTGTTCAAATTAAAAACACAAAAGATTTGAAGCCAGGATATGAGAGAAAACAATTGTTTGTCTTTCTGGGCTTGAGTTACATCATTGATAAGTTAGTTTTGTTTGAGTTTTAATTGTGGAATCTGGCTTATTTTATCCTGTTTTATATTTATAAGATTTATCTATGTTACATATGAGTTTGTTCTTTTTCACTGATGTGCATAGTATTCCATTGTAACTATATCAGTCTCCACTAATGGGTAGTAAGATTGTATTTTGTGGTGTGGGGCATTGGGGATGGTGACTATTATAAATAATACCCCTAAACCTTTTGTTTGCTGGTGAATATATGTGCTCATTTCTATTAGGTGCATACACAAGAGGAGAGCTGCTGAGTCTGTTTGTTTGTTTGGCTTTTAGTATATGGTACCAGAGTGTTTCCTAAAGTAGCTGTGCCAGTTTTCAGAGTGTCACCAGGCAAGGCAGTTGCAGTTGTTCTGCACCTTCCCCATTCCAGCACTGTCAGTCCTATTCATTAGCGCCTTCCTGCTGGTATCTCACAGCATTTTAATTTTAATTTCCCCAATAAATTAATGAAATTGAACTACAGTTTGTGTTCCTTGGCCATTTAGGTATAGCATAAAATGAAGTACCTATTTTAAGTCTTGCATACATCTTCAGTCTCACAGAGATCCGCCTGCCTCTGCCTCCCCAGTGCTGGGATTAAAGACATGCCCTACCATGCCCAGCTTAAAGTTTAACTTTTTAATACTGTTCAGCAAAATGAAATATCTCTTAATAATAGTCCAATTTCTTTTTTGTGGATGTTCTTTATTGAGCTGGGGATGAAATCCAGACTGTCAGGCATACTAGGCAAGTATGTTACCACTATGCTCTATTCTACCCCCCATAGTCCAAGTTCTAACTCTTACACAATGATGTGCCATCTTTTTTAAACATTGTTTTGCTCGTGTGAAGTCACCATCAGGGGAAACTTAACTAATTTTCCGTTGTGCCTCCTGTCACCTTCAGTTGTCCTCATCCTCTGTTGTCCGTGTTCTTGGTGGTAGATGCATACAGTGCTTGTCATGTAAAGATTTTGTTTCTTTTCAGCTCAGCAAGAAGATGATGAATTTGTGTGTCAGATAATTTATGTCTTCTACCAGATGGTTTTCCATCAAGCCACGAGAGATGTCATAATCAAGGAAACACGTATCTTTTCAATGATTGAAATATATACTGACATTTTGCATATGTAGGAAACATGCATTTGGTTTTTGTTTTGTTTTTTTTTTGTTTTACAAATGTTGAAATGCTATAGAAACCAACAAACTTTGAAATAAATAGAGGATAAGCTATTTTCTGTGGAAATTGTTTATCTGAAATTCGTACGGGGTTAAAAAAAAATCTGAAATCTCAGATACTCCAAAATATGAAACATTTGAACGCCAGCAGGTAAAAAATTCTACCTCATGTAGCAAGCCACAGTTAGAACACAAGTACACTAAGAATAGTATAGACTGTGTATGTATGGTGTATATGACAGGTTAACCAGCTTCATGTTTACACCTAGGTCCCATCCTCATTATAACTCATTATGTATAGTCAAGTATTCCAAAATCCAAAGTTCCAATCTGAAGTACTTTGGGTTCCTAGCATTTTAAATCAGGAGTATTTATATATGTACTTGAAATATAATAATAATAATTTTATTGATTTGTCAGGTCTTGGTTCCTATGAAATTTAAATGTATCAGAACTCCCTTCTCTTGTGATGTTCCCAGGACTGATTGTTCTTGATCCTCTTTATATTTACTTATTCTATATGAGAAAATATTTTTAAGTCCAGCTACCAACTATAGGTTAAACATTTAACATGTGAAAAACTTCTTGATCCTCAGGTATTTGTACTTAACTGGTACCTGATATCTTCCACTTATAGCAACCCAGTATAGTGCAGCCTAAAGAGCATTATAATCAAATTGCCCTGTTTATCCCCAGTATTAGGAATCAAACCGAAGGCCTTGTGCATGGTAGGGAAGGGTTCTTATGACTAGCCCCTTTCTAGCGACAGGACCTCAGAAAAGCCTTTAATATAGAATCTTACTACCACAAAATGGCTATGCTACTAAATAAAAATTTTCCTACTTTGTAGAATTGTTACAAATACTAATAAATTTAAAGTATTTTAATAATTCCCAACCCCAGAATTACTTAGTAAGTGGAAGTTTATCATTATAGCATCTCTATTAGCTACTTTTGTGTCTCTGTGACAAAAATATATGACAGAAACAACTTAAGGAAAAATTTATTTCAACTCAGATTTTCAGGGGGTTCCAGTCCCTCATGGCAGGGAATGCATGCAAAGCAGCCTAATTCATGGAGGCAGAAGCATGTGGCAAAGGCTTTTCACATCAAAGCATAACAGGAAACTTGACTGTGATTCATTCTTTGCTATTGTTCACTTTGGGTGAATAAGTTTCCCTGAAGAGGAGAGGACCTGTAGATAGGAGGACATGATAGATCAAGAAAGCAATTGCAGCTCTTTCTGCCATGTGTTTGTGTTCCCATGATGCTGTGTGTGGTTACTAGTGTGATTGAAGAGTCACTTCTCAATTCAATTCGTATCTTTAACCATTTTACTCAGAAGCTCCAGCATATCTCATAGACCTGATGCATGATAAAAATAATGAAATTCGGAAAGTCTGTGATAATACGTTAGATATTATCGCGGTAAGTACTCTTCTATAAAAATAGTACCATAGATTTCATTTTGTAGAAGAAAAGATATTGTAAACCTAACTATGCTCTCATACTAACACAACTTGTATTGCAGTAGAAGTTGGGAAAGTTTATGATATTAACATAAGTCCTCTGACTTTCAACTTTTAACTATAGGCTCCTTAGAGAAGTGTGTACATGAGCACAGTGCACAGTCTGAAAAACAGTTTGAAAACAAAGTTTTTCAAACATATATAGGAGAAGGAAAATTTATAACAATGTCTGTCAAATGAATGAAATTTCATGTCAAGTGTTTTTTTTTTTCAGTTATTTGATCATTCTTGTTATATACAGGCTGGTTTTACAAGCTACATAGGACTATTAGGAAATATAGAAGTCTTGTTATCATTCTTGATGCTAGAGGTTTTTAAAATACACCTAAGTAGAGGGATAATCTAAGTCTTGGTTTAGAGACTTGTTGATCCTAAACACTTTTATGATCCCAAAATTATGATGCCTCTGTACTGTTCCACTGGAACTTGGGCCTGACTCTGGTCATCTACCAAGTACTAGATTATTTATTTAATATAAATATTTTGTAACTGTTGGTGTTATATAAACCTGCTTGCTACTGTCTTTGAACTGGATTTTGACCATGTTTTGAAATGTTTCTTGAGTATAGCCTATTGATTACTTTTAGAAGTTTAACAAACTTTTTAACAATCAAATAATATCTTTTAAATCAGTTAGCTAGTTCATTGGAAATAGACTGAGTTTGCATTTCTGTTAGTGATTTCATTATGGACCATACAATCAGCAGCAGGAGCTTTCTTGTCATTTACCCAGATTTCGCTTCAGAATTTCATCTTATTTGATCTCATCTGCCTTTTAGATTTGACTGAGTACCTCATTCTGATTTAGAATTAAATGGATGCATTGTTATTTCAGCTTTGATCTAAATCAGAAAAATCATACATATTAAATCCTTGTTCTAACAATATATCTTGAAGGAAATAACTACAGGGCTTATAAACATAAAATATTTAATACTCTGACAGAAAAAGCTAATGGCTTTTGTACCATTTTCTAATATATCCCAAATAATTGAATATAAAAGTCATAAAGTTATGTTAGATCATCATCATATAGGGCTTTGTTGATAAGAAAATTTCAAAGAAGAATCAGGAAGATGAAGTTATGATATAAAAACTTTTATGGCTCCCTAAAGTGCCATCTGATCATTTTCAAGTTAGTATTTTAAAAAAATCAGAACAAGTGTTAAAGGATTTAGTTCACTTTATCTCCTGTGCGTCTCTGCACTGGATGTACAAAATCAGTATATGATGCAATACCATAAAAATTGATAAATTCACACTGTGGAAAACATTAATCTGAACAATTTAGAAAAACTAGACTTATTAATCAGTATTTAACAATAGTCATATGTGGATGATTCATGTGATTTGGAAGTTCTACGGTGCCGTTCAGTTGACTCATATCCATGGTTGAATTTCCTAGAAGTGAAATGCAGCAGAACTAAAAGCAAGGTGCCATGGTATGGAAATAGCCCTCATTCTACTAAAAGCATGTTTGTTTTTCCTTCCTGCTATTAAATTATAAAGTTCAACTTTACTGTATAGTAAGAATTGCAGTAGATGCCTAAAACACTTTTTTCACAGATCTGCTCAACAGTCACAATTGATTCATTCAAGATTGTGAACATTCAGTTTACTGTGACATTTCTGATGATCTTGAACTTAGTATGAGACTAGAAAACATGTTATGATACATAAACATCATATGATGATCCACATAATGATCACCCAGTGTATGTTATGCTTAAGCTGAACCAAAACTCACACCTAGCTGAGGATTTTAAATGTAGATTAATGATTTGGACCAACATTTTCTTCCCTTTGAACAATTAAATGTCTATGTTATTTTCTGTCATTTTGATTTTTTAAGTGAGATGGGAAGATATTGTTTATTGTTTTGAATTAAGCTAAAAGATATTCTGATTATATACTTTGACCAGACATATTATTGTTCATAGTTTATATTCAAAGTTATCCCATAAAATGGCTGGATATGACATTTCTTAAACTTTATGCCAGGACATTTAACTAAGTAGAACAGTCAACCGAGAGGCCTTCATTAGACCCCTTAAATAGTAAAAGGAAACTGCCTTTCCTAGCATCAGACCTTTTAACCTTCTTTGTTAAAAGGCCTGTGTTCTGATTCCATAGTAATTTGTTTGGATTTGGACTCCACTTTTCAGTTATTCTCAAGCCAAAATTATACTTAGTTTAGTTAGTCAAATGAATTTTTATTTGTAATAAATTTGAGGAGCAAACCATCCTAATGCACTATTCTTCTTCTGCAGTAGGTGCCAGTCTTTGGTTCTTTGAGACTAGGCACTGTTGCTGATCACAGCAGAGGGTGCAAATTGCCCATCCTAAATCTATTTCTAATAATAAAAAAGAGAAACTGGCAGGATTTGAAGCAAGACAAACCGATTAGAATTAGCACAGGTTGTGAAACACTAAAAACAAGACTATCAAGGGAAAATGTGAACTTTCTAGCAGTGCTGACTCATGGCTATATAGT
>NW_008352395.1:61570-74657 GCF_000622305.1 Nannospalax galili | reverse complement strand
TCAGTTATTCTCAAGCCAAAATTATACTTAGTTTAGTTAGTCAAATGAATTTTTATTTGTAATAAATTTGAGGAGCAAACCATCCTAATGCACTATTCTTCTGCAGTAGGTGCCAGTCTTTGGTTCTTTGAGACTAGGCACTGTTGCTGATCACAGCAGAGGGTGCAAATTGCCCATCCTAAATCTATTTCTAATAATAAAAAAGAGAAACTGGCAGGATTTGAAGCAAGACAAACCGATTAGAATTAGCACAGGTTGTGAAACACTAAAAACAAGACTATCAAGGGAAAATGTGAACTTTCTAGCAGTGCTGACTCATGGCTATATAGTATTATTTTTCTTTTCTAAAATGAATGATAAAGTTATTTTTTACAATATGTATATTTTATTGAAATTTTCTATATTTCATACAATATAGCTTAATCATATTTAGACCCCCTCCCCTATCTGCACCTACCCCATAGCTCCCCCACTGGATTTCATGCATTCTGTCATCTATATTAAGGCCTGTCAAGTCAAATTTGTGTCCCCAGATGTCCCTTGCTATAAGTCTATCCACTGGAGCCTGGTTAGCCTATCTAGGGTCACTCCCTTAAAGAAGATCGACTCTCCCTCAAGCCAGCAGTGATTGATCAGTTGCCAACAGTTCCTCAGCTAAGGTTGGGGCTTCTTACCCAGTTTCGTGCTGGGTTTTTGTCTGGTTTGAGTTTGCATGGGTCTTATGCATGCTATCACCATTGTTCTAACTTGGTAGGATCAGTTCCCAGAGGCCTGGAAAATTCTGTTTCCTTGTGGTCATCTGCCACTACCCAAGGCTCTTAACAGTCTTTTTTTTCCCCTTTGCCACAATGGTCTCTGAGCCCTGGATGGCAGAAGTTTAATATGGGAGTCCTATCCAGGGACATGCACTCTGCAGTCTCTTATTCTCTACATTTTGACCAGTTGTGACTTTCTGTGTTAATTACCCTCTGTTGTACGAGGAAGCTTCACTGGTAAGAGTTGAGAGATGCATTAATAGTCTTCTCTATTCCCTGACCTGCTATATGTTGTGAGTCTTAGGTATAAATGTTCCATTTATTTTGAAGGAGTTTGTTAGAAACTTGCCTAGGACAGGAGTGGATGGCCTTTTAAGATGCTTTTCATTGCTAGATTTTGATTACTAGTATTCATAACAGTACTATTGTGTTATAGTAAAGATTCCAAAATAGAGGAAAATAAGACTGTTTTTAGACCAAGCGCATTTACATTTAAAGAAACAAACTCCTTTGCCACTCAAGACAGATAACAGAATATCAGTAAGAAAAATTAGACACTGTGCATGCTTTAGGAAAATGTGACATCTTCAGTAAAAGATTTGTCCCCCATTTTATGCAAATATTGTAGTGGTGATGATTTGTTTAATGTAGCTTGGCCAGCACCTTCAATTGATGAATTGAAACAGATGTGTGATGGTACTTTGTGTACCAAATAAGATTGCATGTATTGCAAGATGTAGCCCCTCTGGCCATATCTGTAAGTTGTTGCTGTGAGGAAGTTATCTGTAGATTGGTAAGGCAGGAGAGACTGTAGGTACAGAGAGCATCAGGGAGGCACTGCAAGAGAAATGTAGCTACTTGGACTTCAAAGATCATAAGGCAGTGAACCGTTGCCTTCTTTCTCTCTTCAAGCTGTGGAAATTGTGAAAGGAGGAATAGAACCTGCACACCTCTGCACAAAGCTTCCAAAAACTCATTTAGACTTGTGTTCTTTAGTATTTCCTCAGCTCTGTGTGAAATGTATGAGGACCTCAAAAATTCCTCCCAAACTAGCAAACAAATCCCTCTCCTGACATGTCTGGGTTGTCAAACACTTAAGACTTAAGACTCTGCACATACTGTATGCCAAACACTGAGATAAATGTTACGCATACAAAACCCTATAGCTCAAAGTTCCTTGAATGTCAAAGTTTACAATTTAGATTCTAGAGAACACCAGGACTCTGTCACCTAAACATATGAGCTAATCTTTCCAGAACAATAGTATGACATGATCCTATCAAGAGATGCTCTATGACAATTATGTAATGTTTATAAGAAAATATATAACTAGAGTATCTGATGCTGATAATCTAGTAAAATGGTGATGTTTCTTGTCTTTCTAACCACCAAATGGCCAGTATGTGATTTTTGTGTCAATACACGTTTGAGTCATTGAGATTTTGAATGGTAGTTCTTCCTTTTTCAATAACTAATTGTGATCATAGACAGAATGAATGTGTTTTAGTAACTCAAATTAATACCTAACTCTAGTATTTTAAATTTAGAAAAATAAGGTGTTATCCTCTGATGAGTACAGAAAAAATTACATTGAATTAGGCCTACTTATTTAAAAGAGATAAACCAATATAGGTTTAAATATAGTCTCTATACATTAACAGTTCCCATAAAGATTTCAAGGAAAGCCTTTGTCAGAGAGCAAAGCTGTAGTTACTGATTTTTAAATCTTGCTTGCGAGGGAAAACACTTTAAAAGTGTCTCGCAGGGCTGGAGAGATAGCTCAGCGGTTAAGAGCACTGACTGCTCTTAAAGAGGACCTGGGTTTGATTCCCAGCACCCACATGGTGGCAGACAACCATGACAACTCCAGTTCCAGGGGATCCCATACTCTCTTCTTACTTTCGCAGGCATTGCACAACATGAATGCACTTACACACTTGCAGGCAATACACTCATACATATAAAATAAAATTTAAAACTACTTATAAAAAGTGTCTCACAATGCCTGAAAACTGGGTATAGAGAATGTTTTTATTGGGTTAACATTAGTACTCAGACTTTCAAAAGGAAGAGAATCATTAAAAATTGAATAAAAGGGATGGATGATAATTACCTTTTTAAAATCTCTCTCTGTCGCTGTCTGTGTGTGTGTCTGTGTCTGTGTGTCTGTGTTTCTGTTTGTCTGTGTGTGTCTGTGTGTGTTCATGTATAACTGGGAGCACACATGGAGGTCAGAAGACAGCCTGAGGTGTTGGTTCTCACTTTCCCCCTTACTTGAAACCGTGTCCTGTTCACTCCTGCACAGCCAGGCAACCAGTCCATGAGCTGCTAGCAGTTGTCCTCTCTGCCTCCCATCCTGCTGTAGAACCTCTGGGATTACAGAGGTCGCAATTGCTTTTGCATTTCTGTGGATCTGGGGATCCAAACTCTAGTCTTCACAGTGGTGGCCAAGCATGTTATCCACTGAAGCATCTCCCCAACCATAGAGTCACTCTTAATTGGCATACAGAGCAGGAGTTTTTCAAAACTGAGTTGTGATAGAATTTATGAAGTTTTCTTTCCAGAGCAGCTAACGCTGGTGCTTGTTTACAGACATGATAAATTTTAATTTCTCAGTGTAAATAGAATTTTTATTTTTTATTTTTCTATACAGTGGAATTGGATTTAATGAGATAAGTTTGGTTAACCTTCTTTTGTAGTTCATTTTTATATTACATAAACAAAAGACATAAATTTATGGAATTTTTACAGCCTACTAGAAAATTTTAAAAACACAAAAAATACATGTACATGAATATGTATGTGCCCTTTCCTGTTTCTTACATCCTACTTTTTTTCACTTTAATTGGCAGCAGTTGAATTTAAGAACTCTAACATTATAAAAGAGAAAGAGCATGATTTCTTACCTAAATAAATTTTATTTAGTTATGTGTTTTACTTTGTGGTCTAACTTGGTGTATTTGAAGTGCTATTGTGCAGGTCAGCCTCCACAGTGCTTTACACAAAGGTTGTTTGAGGAGATAATTGTACCTAGATGTCTGCTTTAAAATTTGCCTTTGTCAGTACTAAATAAAGGTCAGCACTGGAGGCAATCATATTGAGAAATTGGTAGTATATATATAAAAGCCAATAGCTTTATTATATTTGTGTATTATATGTATATGTGCATGTTATTGGAGATATTTTCTGGTTTAAAAGCATCTTTCTAGGAAGCATACCCTTAGCAATAATGAACAACTATTCTAGACTTGCTTTAATTTAGTATGAAAAATTGTATTAAATAAGCCATATTACAGTCTCAATTAAGGGGCTGCCAGATTAAAGGAGAAAGGAAAATCTGTTTTTCATCAGTTACTTTAGAACACAAAACAGATCTGTGTAGCTCTGTTATCCTATAGTGTGTTAATCAGATACAAGGTGTGACGGAAGCCAGTGACAAGTTTTCCTGATAGTGAGCAGACTCTGATAATAGGCTGGTTAAGGCTTCATAATGTTTCATTGGTTGAGTAGTAAACAAAATGATCTAGGACTTCAAAAAGATGGTATATTCCATGTAAAATCAAACCATGTCTCTTGTGACCCTTTAGAATGTATGGAAGCTGAGTGCTTAAGATCATGATGTCAGAGGTGGAGAAGGAAATAAGACAAAAATGCTTTCCTTTAAATATATAATAAACTCACAACTTAAGACAGAACCCAAGTGAGAAAAGTGTTTCAAAAGTGAAGGAAAACATCTCTCTGGAGTATTCCCACAGAGGCTTGATAGATTTTGGTGGTGCCTTAGCTGTGATTGAACTGTGATCTAACTACATTCTTATAGCTATCTTCTGGTATGGGATGAAGAGTGGGTATGTAAAAAGGGGTTAGAAGTCTAGGAGGGATGTTCTAAGGAACTGGTACTAATGCATGTCAAGTTTATTCATTTTTCACTCTAGACACCCATTTGGGGTCACTAAACTCCATTGTGGCCAGTCCTTTTCAACAATTAGACAGCTTTACTTGGAACATTTACTTAGACAGCTTTAAGAAATAAATGTACTCATTGTAGGTTTTTATTTGTGGAATGTCAGGGCTTAATCCCTAGATTTGTATTATTTTACACTTGAAAAGTCTGAGACCCAAAGAGATTAAAATAGCTTTACATTTCAAAGTGCCAGAGTGCAATTGGAAGCCAGGTCTTTTGAGTGTTAATTCCTTTGTATTAGACCACACCACATGCTAATATATTTTATATTATGATATAAACATTGAAATATTTAAATGCAAATTCTGAGATACAAAGAAATGATGATTTTTCAATGGCTTTAAACTATATTCTTGGAGATTCCTAGAATATACAACTGCTAGGAATTCTACAATGACACTCCGTTATAAGGTAGTGCATGAACATAAGGAAACGGGCTTGCTCTGGGAACTTGCTCATATGAACATGCAGTAATGGTGACAACATGTACAAGACCCTTGCTAACTCAATCAGACAAAAATCCATCATAGAACTGGGGAAATGGGCAGCAGGCCCCAACCTTAGCCAAGGAACTATTGTGGGAGGAAGGAAAGTACATCTTCTTTAAGGGCGAGACTCTAGATAGAATAACTGGACTCCAGTGGATGAACTTGCACCAAGGGACATCTGGGCACAAAAGCCTGACTAGAAGGACCTTAACATATATGACAGGATGTATGAAATCCAGTGGGGCAGGAGGCAGCAGCTAAGGGGCAGTGCAGATGGGAGAGGGGGTCTAAATATGGTTAAGTTTTATTGTATAAAATGCACAAAAACTCAATACAAAATATACATTAAAAAAAGACTTGGTAAGGCTTTTCATGGATTTTCAGTGAAAAAGAAGAGGGAATATATGAGAGGAAAAGTTGTGTGTTTGTGAGGCACAGAGCTAGACTGTAAAGTTATGTGTCTGGCAGCATGGAACTGGACCATACAGTTATGTGTCTGGATATGGGGGATATGGATATGGATATGGATATGTTATGGATATGGGGGGGACTAGGTTGTGAAGTTGTATTAGTGGGGCAGGGAACTACTGTGAGGTTGTGGGTTTGGGGGGTTAGGGAACTGGGCTGTGATGTTGTGTGTCTCTGAGAACAGGGAACTGGACAGTAAAGCTCTGTTTGTGTGAGCTGGAAAACTGGACTGTAAGTTTTTAGCATGCTTTATCATGAGAAACTGTCTTTAAGATTCTCACATTTTCAGTCTTCAAATGGTCTTTTATAAAACAATACTAGTAGATGGCAGTTGCTTTACTTTTAATATTATTCCCTAAAAATATGCTCTTGAATACTTCCTAAAATATAAAACCCAGGAGACCCTGTCTTAGCTTATTAATTTAGTGCACTTACTAAATACACTCTTGACAGAGATAAGTTAAAACTTAAATTTTTGATAAATCCAATGCTCCCTTTCATAAATGTAGAGATCAGTCATCACCATTTTTAGCAAAACAGTGCTCTCACGTTGTTCTAACTAGGGTTTCTTACCAAGGAACAAATTTTAAATATTTAAATTAATATTATGTTACTAGGCACATATTTCATTCTAAGTTACTTTATTTGTTAGATATTTGAAAACCCACATCTAGGTTATCACTTACTAGAAAGAAACCTTATATTAAAAGCTCAGTGTCTCTAAAGGTTTCACACTTAGCCTCTAAATAAGAAATAATAATTTTCGGGGGCTGGAGAGATGGCTCAGCAGCTAAGAGCACTCGTTGTTCTTGCAGAGGACCCAGATTCAGTTTCCAGCAGTCACATAGCTAAAAACCATGCATAACTCCAGTTCCAGGGAATCCAATGCCCTCTTCTGGCCTCTGTGGGCATTGCATGCACTTGGTGCACTTACATATATGCATGCAAAACATTCATACACATAAGATAAAAATAAATAAATAATTTTAAATAAATTTTCAAAGTTTGCTATTAAAATTGGAATTTAAGGGTAATAAGATAGCTCAGTGCATAAAAGCACTTGCCACCAACCCTGATGACTTGAGATCTATCCATGGGCCCCACATGGGTGAAGGAGAGACCCAAAACTGACCATGGGATTTATCCTCTGCCTGAGCACCCACACACATACACACACACCATACCCACTCAAACACATGCAGACACACAGAGTAAATAAAGTAAATTAAATAAATAATAAATTTGGGATTTAGAAACTCATTAAAAAACAGTGAGATATATCAAGAAAATTTAAGGTGATTATATCTAGGTAAAGGTACTGTATTCTATAGTGTTCAGTCTTCAACAATAGAAATGATACTTTTATAATTATGAAAATATTTTCAAAAAGTTATATTATGACTCATCTAGATTTAAAAAAAAAACTCTTAAGAACTCTATAATGTTTGATCAAGCTCATGCTCTATTATAACAGACGGACACGTATCTATTATATCTACGCCATCACTCATGAGAACTCTGCTGAACATTGTACTGCATTCATTATAGAAGATTCTGTAAATATTGAAGCTTTTGTAAAACAATCATCCATACCCTAATTGATGACACAGTTTTGTTTTGGATAAATTTCTACCTCATATTACCATATTTTGCTTTTCTTCCTGTAACCTTTTAAGCAACAATAATCCCTATGCTAGTCATAGTTATTAAACCTGCTTTGAGAATGGTCCTAAGGGTCACAAGGCGTTTTCTGTACTATAAATATGCACAAAATGAGAATAAACTTATTTTTTAATGCTCACATTTTATTTATTGTGTGTGTGTGTGTGTGTGTGTGTGTGTGTGTGTGTGTGTGTGTATGTGTGGGCATCCACATGTCACAGTACATGTGTGGAGATCAGAGGACAATTCGCAGGAGTCTCTTCTCTCCTTCCACTATGTGAGTTCCAGAGATCAAGCTCAGATCATCAGGCTTGGTGACAATCAACTTTGCCCACTGAGCCATCTTGCCTGTCCAAATAAGCTCATTTCAAAAGAAGCAGATGACAGTACATGCTCTGTCATTACTGATGATATTTCAACCCTTCAGTGTTGAGATGTGCCAGTGTTAGGCATTAATTCTGTCATAAAATGATAGGAATAAAAGAATTGAAAGGAATGCATAGAGCAATCTTCTTATATTTGGTGCTAGATTCTATGTTCACTGCCTTTAAAAAAAAATCTACTTTATGAAAAAAATTAGCCTGGAATACTCATGGATATTTTTGGTTTCTGTGCTTGGACCTTTGTCAAATAATTTTTTTAAAAAACTAAAATTTTTATGTGCAAATTCATTAATAGCAGTATTATTGTGGAGAGGGATGAAGAGATGGCTTGAGTGGCATGAAGACCTGAGTTTAGGTCTCTAGCATCCACTTTACAAAAGTAAGGCAGTTCACACCCATAATCCCAGCACTGGGAAGCAGGACAGGAGGATCCTGGAGCTCACCCACCATCCTGCCTGGATTAATCATCAAGTTCCAGGCCAATGAGTGACTGTGTGTTCAAAAACAAGGTGAGCTGCACCTGTGGACAGCAATCAAGGTTGACCTCTGGCCTCCCCATGCACATGTGTGTGTACACACACACACACAAACACAGTTTTTTAAATATTTATTTTTAGTTTTATATATATACATATACATATATATGTGTATTCATGTGCATGACAGTGCCCTCACAGACTAGAAGAGAATGTAGGGTCCCCTGGGCGGGAGTTACAGGCAGTACTGAATCTCCTGACATGAGTGCTGATAACAAGCTTAGGTTCTCTGAAGAGTAGCGAGCAGTCTTAACCACTGATCCATCACTCTTGTCCCTCAAAAGAATATTGTCATGAGCACATAGGAAACTGAAGTTGTTTAGCTTTTTGTGTAGCAAACCATCTTTGTTACACATTTCTACAATTATTAAATGTATTGAAATTTCTATTTTTACAATTATTTGTTGTTTGTGTGTACTCATGAACACTGCAGCACACATGGAGATCAGAGGGCAACTTTCAGGTGTTGTCTGTTTCTATTATCAGGCTTGGCCGCAAGCCCCTTTACCCACTGAGCCATCTCAGAAGACCAGGTGCATTTTTGTTACTGGGTTGGGATATTAAAGTCTTACAAGAAGGGTATGAGATAATAACTTGAGTAAGTAGGGATTATTTTTCTTTATACAGAGAATTACTAGGGAAATACATTTTATGTATGTGGGGAGCATCTTTTACCTACATCTGTTACATTTCATGGGTATTATTAAGCAAATTTTACTCTTAGCATACCCCCATTATCTTGTATGCCTTGGGTCATGACTGAATTTTAAGGACTATTTTTACACTAGCAATGCATATGCTTGAAACTTAAATTATAATAGCACAGTCAGATCATACATTTTCCCTTTAACACCTCTTTGTTCAAATAATTCAGTCAGTGTCTTAGTTTGTTTCTCCATTGCTGTGACAAAACACTCTGACCATTACTAACTTGGGGAGGAAAAGGTTTATTTGTCTTATATATCCTGATCACAGTTCATCTGGGAGCCCAAGGTAGGAACTCAGAGCAGGAACCTGGAGGCAGGAGCTGGAGCACAGGCCATGGAGGAATGCTGCTTACTGGTTTGCTCCCCTGGCCCCTGCTCAGCCTTTCTTATGCATCATAGGCCAACCTGCCCAGGAGTGGCACCACCCACAGTGGGATGGGCCCTCCCACATCACTCATCAAGAAGATACCCCTCAGACATGGCCACAGGCCAGTACAATAGAGGCAATTCCCCAACTGAGGCTCCCTCAACCCAGGTGTGTCAAGTTGACACTAAAGCTATCCAGCATAGTCAGATATTTAAATTTTTTCTAACAAAACAGAAAATCAAATAAGCTACTATCCTTTTTTAAAGGAAGCCACTCAAACATTTGCCCATTCCCAAACTTTGTTCATCCACCATTCTTAAACTAAAACAATTAATTCTGGCATTTCATGCAGATTTGATAAGATTCCTAGAGTTATAAGGTATATTCCCAGGGTGTGGGTGATCTCTGACTCTCATTCTAGAGAAGAAAAAAAAAAAGATAATGTGATTAGACCTTTGTAAATTATCTGCCCACTTCTAATATCTCTTTGAAAATAAGTCTAATTGAGCATATCACAGAGCTACTGATAGACTCAAAATGTTTACTTTTGAGGCCATGTAATTTCTGAGTGGGTACAGAGCTATATTTAGCATTTAGTCTAAATTGCATAGAAGCTGTTTACACTACCTGTGCATTAGTATTTTATTTAATTTTGGGAAAATGAATTGAACAGTAAAATCTGCAGCCAGTGAAGCTTCTCATAGCAAATCTGTGTGCATCTTGTTTTTCAGTTGTCTCCCCAGCACCCTCCCTAGTATGGCTGGGTTGGAACTAACATGATAGAGAATACAATTTGATATATATTAGTTGGTCAACAACTCAACACAGTCATAAAACCTTAGAGCTGAAAGTTGACTCAAGGGTCACTTACTATATTCTCATTCAAAGCAGAATCCATTATACAGTGATCTTGACAGCTGTTTGTCGATCCTCTGTTCATTGTTTCCTCCATGTTGGTAGAAGGTTTGTAGCCCTGAACAGCTATATATGCTGGGTCCATTACTTCAGTATTCTGGCCTCATTTCACATTTACTGGAAATGATTACAGAATCTGCTTCAGGGAGATCTTCCTTGAGCCAGTTAACACCTAACATTTGTGAGTGTTCTCAAAATCAGTTTTCTAAGTACTCTTCATTGTAACAACTCATTTTATCAGAACAATTTGTGTGTGACCAATGATTGGATGGTTGTATAAATTACTATCCCATCTAATCATTGTGAACATATCATCAATACCAACAAAGTGTGAAATATACTTATTTCCATCTAAGTACACGTTCTCATTGTAGATGTAACTGGGGATAAAGATCACTGTCACAGGAGAATTGAAAGTCTATCAATTGAATGATGAATGTTTATTTTTTAAAGTAAAATATAATTTTTATGACTAGCTCTTAATTTTATATAATTTTAAATAATTATACCAAGAAATAGATTGACAGCTAGTAGAAATGTCAGTGGAAAGCTACTTAAAAAGAAGGAAAGCTTGGACTGGAGAGATGGCTCAGTGGTTAAGAGCACTGGCTGCTCTTACAAAGGACCCGGGTTCAATGTCCAGCACCCACATGGCAGCTAACAGCTGTCTGTAACTCCAGTTCTAGGGGCATGGATGCCCTCTTCTGACCTCCGTGGGCATTGCATGACACAGGTCACCCATCTACATGAAGGCAATATGCCCATACACATAAAATAAAAATAATAAGGGGCTGGAGAGATGGCTTAGCGGTTAAGAACACTGGTTGTTCTTGCAGAAGACCTGGGTTTGAATTCCAGCAGCCACATGGCAGCTAACAACTGTCTGTAACTCCAGTCCCAGGAGATCCGGCTGCCTCTTCTGACTTCTGCAGGCATTGCACGACACAGGTGCACTTACCTATATGCAGGCAATACATGCATACACCTAAAATAAAAATAATATTTTTTTAATTAAGTAAAAATAATAAATAAAATATTTTTAATTATTTATTTAATAGCCACATGATTAGAAGAAGCATTTCATTATAGCATTAACATATTCGATAACAATTTCCAGAGCAAAGATGTATCTATTTCAATGTTGGCTATAAATTTTTAGGTTCACATAATAAAGCTGTTGAACTAATACAGTTATACAATATTGAACTCATTATAAACCCTAGAAGACATAAAATTGAATGAGGTTTCGACCTTTAAAAAGATCTCCATTTCATTTTAAAATATACTGTTTCATACAGAAAAACTCATTTTAATGCTGCTAACACTTAGATTTGCACATGCATCTCTAATCTCTATGTATCTGAATATTACTAGTCACAGTTGGTTACTTTATGAGATCCACTTGAGCATGGATATAAAATCATTAGGTAGATTTCAGTGGTAATGTGTTTCACCTCTACTTATTAACAAGGAGCAAATTTTTATGCTTCTTCCTCAAATATAACTCATTTTTTTAAATTTGTTGAATTTTTTTGTGTATTTCATACAGAACATCCCAATCGTGCTCATCTATATACCCACAACACAAATGGCACCCTCCTATAGTTCCCCCCGACACACACACTGGAGCCCATATACTCTGTAATCCCTGTTACTGTCCACTGTGTTGTTGGTGCCCCCAGCTGTTCTCCAGTGCTTGTCCATCCACTGAATCTAGTCAGCCTATCTAGAGTTCCTTGTTTTAGGAAGATCAGCTCTTCCTCATCTAGCAGCAATCAGTTGCCAATATTCCTTTAGATAAGATTGGGGTATGCTGTTCATTTTCCCAGATCTATGCTGGGTTATTGTCTGGGAGTCTCTTGGGCCACCCTGGCCAACAATTCAAAGGAAGGTATCGCCTGTCTGGTATTGTTTCTTGTTATGTTGCCTTTAGCTATACAAATGGACTCTTAAAGAATTATATTGATACTTTTTTTTTTCCCAGATTCTACTTTTATTTTATTTTATTTTTTTTTGCTATTAAAACAATTATAAGAATAAATTCAATTGTCACTTAAGTATCTAAAGCTATTTTCCTTTGCGTTCTTCCAGAATGATTTGTTCTTATTCTTTAATTTGAGGGACTTCAAGAAGATACTTGTTTTTTGTTTTTTTTTTTTTCATAAAGAAGAATTCAGTCCAAGGCAATTGACATTGAGACGTTTTCACATGCATTTCTAATCTCTATATGCATGACTATCACTGGTCACAGTCGCCCACCTTCTGAGCTCCTCGGCATCTGAGCATGAATACAAACTCGTCAGATAGACAGCCTTCCTCTCCCACTAGAGGCTCCATACTCTGCCATTCCTGTCACTGTCCACTGTGCTGTCAGCACCCTCATCCATTCCCCCCTGTCTGCCCTTCTGGTAAATCTAGTCAGCCAGAGGTCCCTGTTCCAGGAGGGTCAGCTGTTCCTCATCTACGGCAATCCATTGTCAGTATTCCTTTGGATAGAATTGGGGTCTGCTGTTCATTTTTCCTTTAGTATGTTGGGTTACTATCTGGAAGAGCCTTTATCTGTTCTGGCCAACAACTCGACTGAAGGTATCGCCTGTCTGGCTTTGTTGTTTGTCGAGTAACTTTTAGTTATGTATATGTATGCTCATGTGATATTATGTTGGCCCCTTTAATCTTTGGTTATACTTCCCTTTTGGGTGTTTAAGGACATACAATTGGACCAGATAAACTGATTTGTTTTTACTCTTGAGGTCGTTAGAGGATTTGTTCCTCAGGGGTCCCATGGGGTTGGGAGGAGCCCCTGGCTCCTTTATTTTACCAGTTCCATCTATGTGAAGATAAG
>NW_008352395.1:51822-56357 GCF_000622305.1 Nannospalax galili | reverse complement strand
GGGCCAGGACCAGAAGTGGTGCTCCTGGAGCGCAAGAAAGTGACTGAGTTGCTCTGGGTAAGAAGGGTCAGGAAGCAGTATTGGTTCCCCAGGTGTCTGGGGCCCCAAGACTAGGAATGGCACAGGGCTCAAACTAGGAGTATAGAACGGCGAGAGGTGATGGAGGGGTGAATCTGGCTTAGGGAGTCCCGGCGCGGGGGCGCGTTGAGAGCTGCGCTATAGACTTCTATATTGATACTTTTTTATCACCCCTCCCCCATTGATCCCTTTAATCTTTGGTTATACTTTCCTTTTGGGTGTTTAAGACTGTACAGTTGACCCAGATAAACCAATTTATTTTTTCTCTTAAGGTCGTTTGAGGATCTGTTCCTTGGGTCACATGGGCTTTGGAGGAGCCCCCTTTTACCAGTTCCATCTATGTGGCAAGACACAGGTCACCCACCTACATGGAGGCAATATGCCCATACACATAAAATAAAAATAATGAATTAAATATTTTTAAAAAATTTAAAAAAGAAGGAAAGCTTAATCATTTGGTGGCAAAATCACCATTAGAAGTCCTGTAGTAGTGGCTGGAGAGATGGCTCAGTGGTTAAGAGCACTGACTGCTCTTACAGAGGACTTGGTTCAAATCCCAGCACCCACATGGCAGCTAACAACTGTTCATAACTCCAGTTCCAGGGGATCTGATGCCCTCTTCTGGCCTCCGTGGGCTTTGCAAAACACGGGTGTACTTACATACATGCAGGCAATATATTCATATACATAAAAAATAAAAATAATAAATATTAAATAATTACTGGCCTCCGTGGGCTTTGCAAAACACGGGTGTACTTACATACATGCAGGCAATATATTCATATACATAAAAAATAAAAATAATAAATATTTTAAATAATTACTATAGTAAAAACAATCCTATCTTCATCAACCTGAGTTGAAAGTAAACATTTTCAAAAATGTACAATATAAAGCCATCAGTTTGACATCTGACATTTAAAAGAGGTTTACTGATAATGTGAAAGTTAAAATTGAACAAGTCACATTTAAACAATAAAAATTATGATAATAATTACATTTAACATAAAAGTTCACATTTACATTTTATACTTGAATCTCATCATAGGCTAAAAAATGTTTTCTGAGTTCAACTAAGTATATGTTTTGTTCACCTCTGAACTTCTTATGGTCAACGTGAAAGTACCAGTGCTGGGTGCCCCCTAACTCCTTTTTAAACAGCTATAGCTGAACATATTGGAAGTTAGGACAGAGGAAACCGAGAACCCTAGGGTTTAACCTGAAAGGGATCTCAAGCCTTTTTTACCACAATCTTTGCCACAATATCTACTGCCCATTTTTAAATGAGTACACTGGTCAGAAGAAGCCTCAAGCAGAGAAAATAGGGTTATCATATGATCCTGCAGTCATACTACCAGGGGAGATCCATAATGAATGAAATCAATATATTACCAAGATAGTAGCTGGATATGGAAACAGGATAATTGTCCATCAACTAATGAGTATATAAAAGCATGATACAAACAGCATGGAATACTGTTTTGACATATTAAAAATGAAATTCTGTTGATTGCAGTGGCATGGATGTAATTGGAGATTATCATAAGTTAGTTAAACAGGCATGGAACAACAGTTTTGTTGATCTCACCCAGGTGGAATTTAAGAATTTGACCTTATGAAAGTTAGAGTAGAATTGTGGTTATTTGAGGCTGGGGAAAGTATGGGTTTTGGAGTGATTAGAAAAGGTGTGACCTCTAGATACTGAGTTAGGCAAGCATAAGTAGTTCTGATGTGGTTTTGCACAGTAGAATGAGTAGGTAACTATAATGTGCTATGTGTTTCAAAAACTTAAAAGTCAGGAAGTGTTTTTTGTTTTTGTTTTTGTTTTCCTTAAAAAACGATGAGTGAGTCTGGCATGGTGGCTCACACCTGTAATCCTAGAACTCAGGAGTCATATATAGGAGGAACAATGCCACAAGGCCATGCCAGCCTTGTCTACCTACTGTTTTCTAGGCCAACCTGAACTACAGAGACCCCATATCAAGTAAAACAAAGTAACAACAACATAAAAAAAATGTTTGAGGAGACAGATATGTATAACGTCATTTAAAATTTTTATAGTACATACATGTATCAGAGTATCACACAGTGCCCCAGAAATGCATATGTTACTTTTATATCTCAGTAAAAAAACAATTTAAAAAGAAAAGTAGCTATAAATTATACCTGTGAATACATTAAGTTCTTCCATAGCTTATAGCCTTCAAAACATTTTCAAGCTCTTTTTTCTTTGTGGCAAATAGTACAGATTACAGATTACCTGTCAGTGGATAGGCCTCAGTCACTGCTCATGAATTCATGGTCAAAGGAAGAGATGGGCATTTAAAGAAATAATTATAACCAGTTCCATGCTTAGAATGAAATTAAA
Source organism: Nannospalax galili (assembly GCF_000622305.1). Classification (NCBI taxonomy): domain Eukaryota; kingdom Metazoa; phylum Chordata; class Mammalia; order Rodentia; family Spalacidae; genus Nannospalax; species Nannospalax galili. The sequence goes on along the minus strand of NW_008352395.1, from coordinate 53,911 downwards.
TTCAATTGTGCCATGTATTTCTGAAGTAAACTATTTCAGTTAAAACAGTATTTTAGTAGTGTTTTCCTTCCCTTAATGTTATCTGAACTAGAGGCTATGCTAATCACCTGCCACGAGTGCCACAAATAATAATAGCCATAAACCCCACTGGAAAGAGAGTCAGATTCCTTACCTAAATTCTGCAATCATTAGAAAACACTTAAATATGAATTTATGGAACTTAAGCTTTTGCAGCATTTGCCGATTGCTATTCGTGATTGATAATCCAAGCAGCTACTTCTTTAACTTATACTTACTTGCTTTTCATTGACTGAAACATAATTCTGAACAAGTATTTTTAATGCTCCCTCTGACCTAAAGAAAGGTGCTCAAATTCATTTCCTCATGAAATAAAATATTGCTTTCTGAATGCCAAGGACATAACCTTATACTCAACTTGACTGTGATAGGAGTATGATGATGAATGGGCAAAGAAGATTCAGAGTGAGAAGTTTCGCTGGCATAACTCTCAGTGGTTGGAGATGGTAGAGAGTCGTCAGATGGATGAAAGTGAGCAGTACTTGTATGGTGATGATCGAATTGAGCCATACATCCATGAAGGAGATATTCTCGAAAGGCCTGACCTTTTCTACAACTCAGGTAAAGTGACAACAAAACAAAAATGAATGTTGGTTTGTGTGCTATCAACAGGGACTCGGGTCTGCAGTCTTGCACATTCACAAGCTTTGTAAGCACATTGTTAGTATATAAATGGTCTTTTGTGAATATTTCAGCTTAGCATCTGTACACTCGAGAAAAAAAACTAGTAGCATTATATCTTTCCAAGTTCATGTTTGATGTGATCGCCATCAAAAAATGTGTGTAGCCAGGACAATCCGTTGCTCTTACAAGTTTATTACTTTCTACAATGTGTATCTTAAATGAACATCTTCAAGATTTCTGACTTCTATTTAACAATGTAATACTCATTTTCTGTGCATTCTACATCTATTAAATATATAACTTGTTAATTTCTATTTTATTTTCCTGTGTATTTAGTCTGAAGTTTAATGTTGCTTTTCTTTTGCTTTAATTTTAAACTATTAAATTCTATTTGGTAACTGCTGGGCAGATTTAGATGCTTTAGAACAATAGTTCCTTTACTAAGACATGCTAATTCTTTCTAAATAAAATTTAGCATTTATAAAAATGTTATATTTATTAGTGTACTGTTGATCATACCTTTTTCCAGGAATGAGTTTTGCACAAAAATGGTAAATTTTCTGTGTTCTGCTTTTAATATTGCACTGTTGCCAACATTAACAGTAATGTGTGGAAATCATTTAGTTGAGACAAAAGAAAGTATTTCCAATGAAGATCTGTGGAAGACTGAAAATAAAGTGTTAGGCAGGGGTGTAGCTCCGTGGTAGAGAACTTTCCTGACATGCACAAGACCATCTCCAATACCAGAAGAAAAAAGAAAAAGCACTAAAGAAAGTCTAACTAAAATATAATTTGTGTACAATCAATGAATGGATAATATAATTTGGCCTTATATCCAATCACTAAAAATTAATACCACATTAATCAGTGGTACTATTCACATATTCATATATGTGTTTAATAAATTGTGTTGTGCACATTCCCCATAGATACTGTATATTATTTATATTATACCATATATTATTTTCATTTCTGATACAGACGCTTGAATTTCAGAAGTTATGCTTCACTTTGAAAGTAGAATAGCTTTCTTCCTAACTGAACTTTACAGCAGTTATGAAGTGCTGCTTGTGTTTCCAACCAGATGGAATAGATAATTAATTCCAACCAACCAGGATTTCTTAGTTCAGTAATAGCATGCAGCTGTTCCTTACATGTTCCGTATTCATGAAGTAAAATAATGTAAAATGTGTATGTTATGATATTTCTGTTCACAGGAATCAGAATAATCTTAGATTCAAGTTTCATGCTTTGAAGACTGATATCTATGTGTCAGCATCAATCAATTCTCAGTCTGCACAGAACTGTTATTCTCATTATATCAACTTTATTTTAGTACAATAAATTTCAGAACAAGTTTTTAACTTTACCACATTTAAAGGTTAAT
>NW_008352395.1:51215-51482 GCF_000622305.1 Nannospalax galili | reverse complement strand
TTTAGGGACAGCAATAACTCTTAGAAAATTACTAAATTTTAAGTATTTAAACAGTTTTCATTAGACAGCCTCATAGGTTTTTTTAAATACCTGCATGCTGATGGTGTCTGATGGGCATTTGACAGTGAAAATTTCATGCTCTGAGTTTGGAGATTTGGTTCTTATGACAAGTTCTCAATTTTTTTATTTTATGAATTTTATCGTCTATTTCTGTGAAGTCCATGGATTAGATGAACCTCAGTGGCATTTCTTGATGTATCTTATGAA
>NW_008352395.1:9375-51072 GCF_000622305.1 Nannospalax galili | reverse complement strand
GAGGTAACCCTAAAATCTTTTAAGGATTAGATACAAGCTCCCAAATACTTTTGACATTTTTGGCCTTTGGAAAGGAGTATGTTGCCTATAGTCCCAAGGACATTATGACTTTTAGCCAAGAAACTGGCTACAGTTCTTTGGGGTCTTTTTACCCTAACTGCCTAGCCTATTCTGACCTCCTATTCTTATCACACCACCCTCTGAAGGGGTTACACAAATTGCCAATAGGGAATAGAAATGCCGACCACTCTGGCTTCTTCTATGCTGAACAGGGACTCGGGGTGAGGCAACTGGAGTACTCCTTCAGTGAGTCTATCTAAAAGACTCCCAAATTGCATAACTCTTGTCTCTAAGGGAAGGAGAAAGTCCTTGAATCATGAATGGGAGATGTGAAGGAGAAGGAAAGGCAAGAGTAATTAGCATTACAAGTTCTAGACAGGGAACTAGAAAAAAGTCGGAACAGGGCAATTTTCAAATGTTAATCTGAAAGCCCATTGGAGTTTCTTGACAAGGGCTCCCTAAAGCATCCCTTTATTGGGTTCTTCCTTATTTTTCTCTTGTCTTCCAAGGCTAGACTAGTTGGCTGGGAAGAGTGGCTGGATACTCAGGTGAGGGTCCAGTGACCCTGCTTGGCACTCCTTTAATGAACTAACACAACTGTCAGCAAGCCCAATTGTGACTATGTTTAGCGATCAGGCTCAGCCAAAGTCATGATGTTGGTAGTTATTTCATGCAGAAGGGACTGCTGTATAGCATCTTCTAATTAAAAGGACCTGGAATTTAAAAGGATTTGGTGCTAGGAGCCGCATATGAGGGAGAACATATGTTGTTTGTTTTTCTGGGTCTGTGTGACTTCACTTAGTATTAACAGTTTCTAGATCCATCCATTTACCTGCAAATTTCATTATTTCATCTTTCTTTATTGCTGAATAGAACTCCATTGTGTAAATATACCACACTTTGGTTAACTACTTGTCAGTTGAGGGACAATTAGGTTGTATCCATCTCTTAGCTATTGTGAAAAGAGCAGCAACAAACGTGGTGGTACAAGTGTCTCTACAATAGGATGAGTCCTTTGGGTATATTTTTATTGATGCTTACATTTGAGAAGTGTCAATAAATGCTTAATGCTGCATATTCATTTCAATGCTTGAGCCATTTTATTAAGACCTTGGAACACCATGAAACTTTGGACTGTTTTTCATAAAGCAGTTTCAGCAACTTTTGAGTGAAAGAGGTTAAACTAAATGGTCTGTGAAACCCTGGGTCTTATCTTTTCTTTAAAATGAAGTGGAATTGGCCATTTCATAATCATGAATATTGCCTTCCAAGTGTTTTTAGTGAAAACATAGATGTTTCTTGCATGCTTATTTTTTAAGGACTGTTTCATCTTAGGAGACTAGCATCTGCTTCAGGATGACATTTTTTCCTCAAGCTCTAAAGTTATCAAACTGAGATGTAGCATTCAATGGCAGACCACTTGTGTAGTATGCACAAGATTGTAGTCCAGTCCAGACACCAAAAATATAAATGAAATAAGATAGCAAAAATGATCATGATTATAGTAAGTGATTAAATGATTTTGCTGTTATGAAAATGGAGCTGTTTCCTTTGATATTTTTAACCCAAAGAGGAAGAATATTATAATTTATAAAGCTGTATTGCTACTGTACACTTGACTTTTTACACAAATCACTTTTTACTTTTTATTTTTCTTCACTAATCATGATGAATCTATTCTTATGTGAATAGGTTCCTAGAATATGAAGTTTAAAATGATTTTCTTCTGTCTCAAAATCATCTTAATATGCATAATTTTACCTATGCATTTTACAATGTATCTTAATAGCTATATACAGATAAATTAGGATTTCTCATTTAGTCATCTTTCTTATTTTCTACATTATTCATATACACATTTTCCTACACAGTGTCATTTTTAGCTGGTTTACCAAGCAGTGCAATATTGTGTTTTCATTTAATCTTGGAAACTTAAGCTTATTTCAGTCATAATATATAAGAAAATAATGAGTTTCTGTCATTTTTACTTTTACTCACAATGTTACTCAGGTGTTTTTTTTTTTAACCTGGCTTTCATAAATCAAAAGATTGATAGATTTGCTTTAATTTCATCACTGTACCAGTATAATTTTTGTTCATAACTATCATTATTATTTTTACTTGGAATATCTCAGAAAGGTGTGTTATGTAACTGTCATTGTTGTAAAACCAAATTATTCCAAAGTATTTTATAACCTAAATGTGCCATGTATATTATCTCTTTTTCCTCTTGAGTTCACTTGCAATGTAAGAGTTACTTAAAATGCTTTGGTTATTTGTTGTGATCATTGAAACAATAAGAAGAAGCCTGCTCCTATGTGGGAGACAGGCTTGAGCCTAGGGTGAAAGTCTTATTGACAACCATACAGCAGGCCCGAGGAAACGGCCTGACCGCTGGAGCCACAAGGAACGCCTTGTGACATTTGCTCCTATTGGCAGATCATGAGACTGATGCCTAGAGCTCGCCACTCCCTAATCACCACCCTTGGAATCCAAAATTGCAACACTTAGATATTGCAACAGTCAGGGTCATGTGGTTTCCAGGAATCCAGGTTCTGTAATCTGAAACCCAGTATGCTAATGAGGCATCCTACCAGCTATTCTGTGATAGGACATTAAGTCTGTTTTGCTAATAGGACACTAAGTCTGTTAATGCTAATAAGGTATCTTACTTGATGTACTGTGATAGGATGCTAAACCTGTTATGCTAATAAGGTATCCTACTTGCTGTGCTGTGATTGGACCACTACCCCTACATAAGCTTGTACCTTCCTACAATAAACTAGACCTGTGTCACTGAACCTGGTCTCCTGTGTCTGAATGTGGCTCCTCTGACACAGTCTCCTCACCAGCCCTGTGGTCCGGGAGCAGGCAGAAGCGGCAAGGACAGGAGGCAACCCAGGGCAGGCAGAAGAGCTGCCTCAGCACTAGATGAACAGAAGAGCTGCCTCAGCACTGGGTGAGCAGAAGAGCAGCCTCAGCCCAGGGCGAGCAGAGGAGCAGCCTCAACGCCCATGAGAACAAAGGAGCGGCACCCACGAGAACAGAGGAGCGGCCGCCACTGGCGGTGACCACACTCCTAGATTTCTCTTGATCTGGCCGGTGATGTAGCTCAGTGGTAGAGTACCTGCTCTGCATGTGGAAGGCCCTGGGCACTGCAAACAAGCAAACAAACAAACAAAAACATAATCTTTTTTCCCTTAAGGAAATAATTCTGATTATTCTGATTGCATGAGGCTGAAAATTATATCCTTTTTTTAAGTAGTTGAAATGAGATTGTAATGGAACTTTTGTATCTAATTTTAAAGACAGATTGCTGATATGTCAGAGCTGCCTAACTTTGGCGAAGCTGTTACGAGCACTGTAAAAGCTGCAGTTTACTTCATTAATTGCAGTGTCTTTATATAACTAAAAATAAATTTTAGAAGAATATGTTTATTTTTATTTACACACTATTAGGATTATTACATTATTAAACTAGTTATTTAATTTCTAAATTTTCTGGATTGAACCTTTAAACTCCACAGTGTTTAGCTTGAAAGTTGTTTTCTGATCTCCCAGTTAGTAGTCACCTACATTTTGCTTCACCTTTGCTTATTAATTGTTCCCTTTGAAGACAGGTGGAGCTTTGGAGCAAAAGTAAGATTTCAGAATTTACCCATTTAAAATTTAATTTCTTCCTAATCTTTCTACCTTATTGGGTCATATTTCATAGATAGAAACTTTAAAAAATATTGAATCTTTCATTTGGTTGTACACATATCTTAAACACTGTGTTTCTCAGTGCTAAAATATGTATCCTAGCCCAGTGTGGTGGCACATGCCTTTATTCCCAGCACTTGGGAAGCAGAGGCAGGCATATCTCTGTGAGTTCACGGTCAGCCTGGTCTACATAGTGAGCTCCAGGCCAGATGGGGCTATAGGGAGATGCGGTCTCATAAAGACCAAATATACACACACACACACACACACACACACACACAATACATACACTCCCTGTTGGTATAATGACCATCTTTACATTCTTTTAATATTTTCTTTACTATTTTTAATTTTTGTGTATGAATGTATTGCCTGTATGCATGTAAGTGTGCCTGTCCTGCAGATCAGAATAAGGTGTCAGATCCCCTGGAACTGGAGTTATAGACTGTTGTTTGCCACCATGTGGATGCTGGGATTCAAACCCAGCTCTTCTGCAAGAGCAGTCAGTGCTCTTAACTGCTGAGCCATCTCTCCAGCCCCACATTCATCTTGAGTAAATGATTAATTTTATTTGGGTATTTTACTTCGTTCTACTATTAAAATTTTTCTGAAACCCTCATCTTCAGTTATTGGGTTTTAATTTTGCAGAGTAACTTGATTTCTTTTTAACACTAGCCAAATGTTCACAAAATCTTAGATACAAATAAAATTGACTTTTTCTCTGTTTTAGCTTCTTTTCTGTAATTCTGTTATGCCTTGTCATTCCCCATTACTTCATTTTTGTACCTTCTCAATGTTTAAGTGGTATTTCATTATAAAGTCTTTAACTTCTAGCAGTCATAAAATCAGAACCAAATATTACTTATTCCTTTAGTTAAGATGTGAGTATTTTAAATTTAGGAAAGCAATATACTAGTACCAATGATAGCCATTAACAGTCCAACAATTAAATAATAACCCAAACCATTAATATATGACATGTACTAAATTCTTGGTATGAAAGTTTTATGAAAATACAACTTAGTGCACTATTTTTTTATCAACTGCATTAATTAAATTTACCTTTTCCTTAATTTTATACACTTTTTCCTCAAACAATTTTTGGATATTTATTTACTTACTTTGTGTGTGTTATGGTACATTTAGGTCAGAGGACAGCTTGCATGAGTTAGTTCTTACCTTTCACCCTGTGGATTCCTGGGATCAAACTCATGTTGTCAGACTTGGTGGCAAGCACCTTTACTCGTTGAACCATCTCTCTGCCCTGCCAATAAATTTTGTCATTTAAGTTATACTTTTAAGACCCAAATCAGTTAGTACCTTGGATTCCTCTACTCCCCAAGTAGGATATTCTAACTCGTAAAAGAGTAATTCCTCTATATTTTCCTGCGTTGATACTCACCTAGCCCATGTATCTTCTGTTGAATACTTTTATTATATTTTTGTTGTTGTTATACCCAGAGACACAAGTTCTTTTTAGGGCTGAGCACTCTACATTCTCTTATTCTCTTCACGTTGATGGGTTGTGGTTGTGGATCTCTGTGTTAATTGCCATCTATTGCCAAAAGAAGCTTCTCTGATGACTGTTGAGAAATGCAGTAATCTGTGGGTATAATGATAAGTCATAAGGAAAGTGTTTAATATGTTTAGTACTATGTCTATTTAAAGGATAATAGTAATAGGTTTTCCCCTAGGCCTATGACCTCTCTAGCAACAGGTTCTTGACCTTGGTAATGGTGCCAAGTATGTTTACAGTCTTGTGGAGCAGGCCTTAAATTCAATTGTTAAATTCAATTGTCTTAAATTCAATTGTTAAATTCAATTGTCTTGGTTACTCCCATAATAATCGACCCTGCCAGGGGATGGATCCACACCCAAGAATATTTGGACAAAATAATTGGATTTGATGGGCTTTGAGAAAAAAGAGGGGACATGAAATTGCAGGGGGAGGGCAAGAAGGTGGTGAATTTGAGAGGAGATGTGTAGTGAATATGACATTGTGTGGTATTCTCAGAGAATTAATAAAAATACTGTTTTTTAAAAAAGCAAAAGAAGTTCTTTCAAAAGGAAATTATACATTATAATTCTGTATATTTCCCACAGTACTGAGAGCAATATTATTGTGCGGAAGTTAGATATAAAATAATCATTTGGAGACTAAATAATTGCCTGTTGTGGGCCACATTTTTAAATAATCTCTGTTGTATGACCTGGTCAATATTTATATCTATATTCAACAACACAACAACACAGTATAGGAAACTCAGGGTTCTCAGAGCCTGCAAAATAGACATATACTCCAGTGTGTGTTCCATGGATGACAGCACCAAAGCCATCACATAAGACCTTCTATCCTCAGATCCTTTTTACTCTTTATACATAGTCCTATAAATAGCAGGTTATTTAGAGTCTTAAATTAGTGTAAATGAGAAAGTGGCACAACCTTTTTTTTAATATTTATGTATATGTATTTGATGTATGTGCAGATAAAACACAACCCTGACTAATTTCAGCCTAAGTTACAAATGCAGTTTTCCCATGATATTAATATGTAATCCCAGAATGTTACACACCTGGGAGCAGTACAAAGCATAAACAGATTGTAGACCAATAAAAGTCATTTTAGAACAAGAAATTACAGAAAATATCACTTTGCATTTAAAAAACCAAAACATTTTAATGTTCAAAAGTAAATTTTTTTTTAAACCCAACTAACTACAAATCTAGGATCAAAGCACTTGATACCTGCCTGATGCTAATGTACCATTCCACAGACAGCAGGAGGCCTTTCATAGCTATTCTGGAAGAATAAATGGCATATGAACAAGAAAAAGAGAATTCAGAAAGCATGGCGGTGGATGGCTCTTTAGCATAGAGAGTCAACTGATGGTATAACTATATAATAATATTAATAATGAAGATCATGGGATCAAAAATGTTTGTATTTTATTGTTTACCCTTTAAAATGCAGGGAATATATGGTATATTAAGAAATTTTTAATACAAGTTTATATGTGTATTTTAATGTTTAGCATTTAAACTTTCAAGTATTGCTTATTAACAGATTCATTTTGATACATTCCCTAATCATGCTACATAAATAAATCCATGTAGGTATAAACTGTGAAGCCTGCTGACATACTCCTCCTTGGCAGCGCTGTGGTGTTCAGTGCCTCCTTGTCTTTATCCACAACCATTCTTTAGCCTAGATCATTGTTACTATTACTTACTGTTACTGCCTATTACACCAAAAGTCATTATCCTTTTCTGTCTTGCCTTTTTTTTTTTTGGAAAGGTTTTAATTAAGAGAATTCAAAACACACATGGTGGCGCTCTCCTTTAGTCCCAGCACTTGGGAGGCAGAAACAGGCAGATCTCTGTGAGTTTGAGGCCAGCCTGGTCTACATAGTTCCAGGTAGCTGGGGTACAGGGAGATCCTATCTCAAAAAGACCAAAAAAATTTTTTTATTAAATTTTTGTGTATTTCGTGCAGAACATCTTAATTTTTATACTCTTTATCCACAGTGCAAGACCCTTGGAGGCGGACTGTCTTGCTTCCTCTGTGTACTTATATTGCCTCGCCCACAGTAAGAGCACAGGGAGTTTTGTATTATTATCCTGGATTGCTATGTCCACTTAAGTACATAATTCTCTCTGTGCATACGCAGAGAGAATTTCATGTCATGCTAACATTGTTTTTTCCAGATTGAACAGATTTACTAATGAGTTGCTTGGTTAGGTCATTTCTTTTTTTATTACCTACAAATATGTTTCACTATTTGCCGTTTTTTTTCCCTCTAGATGGATTAATTGCCTCTGAAGGAGCAATAAGTCCAGATTTCTTCAATGATTATCACCTTCAAAATGGAGAGGTAGTTGGGCAGCATTCATTTCCTGGAAGGTAAACTGTTTTCCAAGAAAGAACCAATATATGGTGTTTCCTTTATTCTGAAAATCCATAATTGTCTTTACTCTTCTTTTTACCTCCTTTTTGTCACTGAGAGTAAAAACCTTTCATCTCTCCAAGAAAATGTTTGATTTTTAGTTAATTTGCAGAAAATATGCTTTAACTGCTTTGGAAAATATATTGTCTTTTGAAATAGACAATACTTTGTCAAATTAATTAATAAGTTGCTTCTAGTGTTTTTCAAAGAAAATGAAATATAAAATGAGAACACAAGGGTATTTAACAGCTATTCCAATGCCATTATTGGGAAGTTGATGTTTTATTTAATTGAAGACTTTTATAACCATAGAATTGGCATTCAAGTGAAGTTCTTAAGAAAAACAATATCTGGTAGGCCAGGATGGTTTACACTTGTGAGTTCACTATACCAGACATTCGACTTTATTACTAGTGGTTCACAGATTTTCCTAAATGTTTCCCCAAAGTAACATTTCCCTCTTTATACCATTCCTGCAGGAGTACTGTTTTAATTCAGGCTTTACTGTTGAAATTTCATGATAAGATATCAACTAGATGGGTATAATCTTATTTTCCCTTAAAAGCATAGTTTATTTTCTATTTCTAAAAATCTTGTTCTTCATTAATATAAAACTATTTTCTATTTAAGTAATGTATTCGTGTAACTTTTCATGACCAGTGTGTTATAATTCTTAATTGAAATAAGCTTTTTTAATACAATTGTAATTATGGTAGTCCATGTAACTATTATTGATCACTGACTGTCTATAATCTGTTTTACAAATATTTATGTTTTTAATTTTAACCTGCACACCAATATTTTAAAACAAGAATTATGACCATTTTACAGATAAAGAAATCACAACTCTAAAAACTGAAATTTAATCAGTAAGCCACAAGTATTATAATAAGCTATCTTTAAAATCAGGCCTGTAAATCCCAAAGTTTATATTCTTTATAGAATAGCATGTTCCTAATTTGGAGGAAACAAAACATACAATAGTTGTATTTGTTTCTTTAACCAAAATCTGCATTAAAGGAAATACCCTGAATAGGACACCCATATCAAACTCTGCCACCCAGGGCTTGGGGACCACTGTGGAAGAGGAGGTGGAAAGATTGTAAGAGCTAGAGGTTGTGGATGACCACAAGGAAACAAGAATTTTCCAGAAAGCTGGTCATATGAACTTACAACAGTGATGACAGCATGCACAAGACCCATAAGCTCAAACCAGACAGAATACCAGCATAGAAGTGAGGAAGTGGGAAGAAGCCCCAACTTTATCTGAGGAGCTATTGACAATGAATAACTACTAGGAAAAGAAGAGTCCATTTCTTTTAAGGGTGTGATGCTGGATAGGTTACCCAGGCTCCAGTGGAGGGACACGCACCAAAGGACATTTGGGGACACAAACTTGACTCAGTAGGCCTTAATATATATGACAGAATATATGAAATCCAGTGGGGGCGGGCTTTAAGAGGCATGCAGAAAGGGAAGGGATCTAAATATGATCAAAATATAGTGTATGAAATTTTAAAAATTCAACTGAAATATTGCAAAAATAAAAATAATTAATTCTAAAAAAATACCTTTCATGATGTGCTATAATATGTGTGGATATACATAATAATCTGTATAAATAATTTGAAAGCAAAACTTTCTTTAAATTAATCTTACTCTTACTACCTATAATGGAGAGTGATCTATTACCTTATCCTAGTTCACTTGTTAAATGTGGCTCTCAACCTACTGAGTTGATTTTACAGCTCACTAAAGATCATAACTCAAAGTTTCAAAGCATAGTGGAAAACTTTAGTAGCACAACATGAAGTACACAGTGCCATGTTCTGTAGTGGGCTCTCAGTGTGCTGGATTGTCATGTGAAGAAGTCCCTTGCCTCAAGAAATTAGAGCTCACAATAGCCAAATACTAAAAAAATTCAGATTTATATTATTTCTGATGCTTCTGGTTATATTAGTTTTAAACAGTTAAATATAATCTGTTTATTATAAATACTATATCACTTGACAACTCACTGTACAATGTTTCTGAAACAACTGAAAATGAATGAAATGATTTGTACATATGATCTTAATATTTATAGCAAAAGATTTTTGCTTATAGCATTTATAAGCTTAATTGTTCTCCCATTATAATTATTTGTTATTTCATTATATTTCACTGTGAACAAAACTTTATTGGTTTATTACTCTACAGTTAATGCCAATCGAAATAAAGTAGCCTGCTACTTATTATGCATTACTTATTTAAATAAGACATTTGCATTTTATGTATGTGAATTTAAATAAACACTTTGATTAGAATTGAATATATAGCCAGGTATGTGGCACAGTCCTATCAACTCAGCTCTTGGGAGGCTAAGGTAGAAAGGAAGATCACATGTTCAAGATCATAGTGAGACCTGTCTCAAAAAGTTCTAATATAAAAATAATTAAATATATAGATTAATAAACCTTAAACCAAATTCAGCAAAGTACTATCATTTCTGTTTTTTTAATGGTAGTTTTATAAAACAATAATTTTATATTTAGAGATAAAGTTAAATATTTAGACAAAAATTCAGTATTTTGCCTTTCATTTCTGTTCATTTTTAAAATTTTATTTATTTATTTAATTTTATGTGTAGGAGTGTTTCTGCCTGCATGTATCTAAGTGCATCCATGCATACAGTGCCTATGGAAGCCAGAAGATGACATTGGATCTCCTTGAACTGGATTTAGGGATAGTTGTGTTAGCACTGTGTAGACACTGGGAACCAAACCAGGACCTTTACAAAAGCAACCAGTGCTCTTAACCACTGAGCTATCTTTCCAGCACTGACAGTTTTTAAATGACTTTGGGAAAATCCTTTTAGAACCTTCTTAATTGAATATTGCTGTGATATATCTTACAGAGTGAAGAAGCTCCTTAAATATTTTAACCTTTCAAAAGAAACGGAAAGTTTCTTTAAAATCAGAAGAATAATATATTTATTATAATTATCTTGATTTGAGAATTATTTGTCCTTTAAAAAAGAACCTCTCCTGAGAAAATTAAGCTTTCATCTCTTGTCTTTTTAATTTTTCAGACCTTAAATCATATAACATTATTATGGTTTCATTTTTATTTCCAGAAGAAATTATTTATATGGACATGCCCGGTATTTGTAGCTAATAAATCAGGTGAGAATAGTTTGCTAGATTGTTGACTGAGGTACAGTCCAGATATCCAAGGATCCCTAATGGGTCTATTCCATTCTGTCGGATTGACTTTTGGAATCATTTTTTAAATTTATTCAAACATTTTTAGCTATCTAGGATTATCTTCTTTTTAAATAATATTGTTTTCCTTCTTTAAGGATTCATACATTTATCCAGTATATTTTGGTCCCGTACACCCCACCTTCCCTTTAGGAATCCCAGCTAGGATGGATTCTCTCTAATAGAGCTGCATGACCCTTTTCTACTAGTAAACCGTGGGCCTTCAGTTAGGTGTAGTTTCTTAACTCTGAAAATATTTAAATATATTAAATTGCTATATAATTATTCACAAATTTATATTATGATTTTGCTGCATAAGGCCCCAGATCTGAAATTTTAAACTAAATGGCTTTCAGTTTCTGGTATCCAGTGGATAAATTTAAAGTTCATTAAAAAACATCACTTCTAATTTTGAAATTTTCCATTTTAATTGATTTGGGGGCAGTGGCTGCAGACAGGGTCTCCCTGTAGCCCCAGTTGACCTGGAACTCACCATGTAGACCAGGCTGGCCTCAATATCACAGAGGTCTACCTGCCTCTGCCTCCAGAGTACTGAGATTAAAGGCGTGCACCACCATGCCTGGCTTTAATTGATTTTAAATCCTATAGGAATATGTTTTAATAAATGTTACCTTCTTTAATGTGAAATTGTTGTATTTGGGGGCTGGAGATATGGCTCAGTGATTAAGAGCACTGGCTGCTCTCACAGAAGACCCAGGTTTGATTCTCAGCACCCATATGGCAGCCAACATAAATCCAGTTCCAAGGGATTGGACACCCCCTCTGAGTTCCACAGGCATTGCATGACACAGATGCACCTACCTACATATAAGCAATATACTCATACACATAAATAAAAATAATCTTTTAATTGTCGTATTCTTATTCTCATCTATCCTGTGAAGAGAGTAAATTGACCTAACTGAAAATATGTTGAACCTCGACTGTGACAGAATATTGTCCTAAGTGGGTTTTAAACACTGAAGAACTTGATTCTCAAAATACCTTTAAAAAGGGAAAGTTATCTACTTGGAGCCCCTTCCCTTAAGTCAGGGAAATGTCCAGGTGACATACAAATTCTTTCCCCTGATTATTTATCATGTTTTTGATAAGCAAACACAGCAAAGTTATCTGGGGAAAGAGTAATAAAAGATCAGTGTATAAAAGGTGAACTTTTAACATTACCACTGTTTTTAATGATGTGACTGGCAGGAATATGTGGCATAGCACAAGAAAGACTATGACAGTGCAAGTGGCAAGTGCCCCAGCCAGTTCCCATGGCTTTTGTGTCTTTGTTTTGTTTTTGGTTTTGTTTTTAGTTGACGCCTGTAAAGTAGTTGATCCCAAGTACCTGCTAAGTAAAAAGTAAATTGCTAATTTGTATGGCATGCGGTCGATTGCTTTAATTGTTCAAAGAAAGATTTTTCTTTTTTTACTCAAATGATGGTTAGTAAGTAAAAGACAAAAATATTAAAATTTGAGAAACTAAGCCAGATCGAAAGAAGTGTTTAAACAGATCATACTGGTGTTTTCCCTCAAATCGAAGTCAAAGGTCCTTCGTAGTCTGAATGGCTGCGATTTTGTAATATAGTGAGGCAGTTTAATTGGAAACAGTGAAAACTGTTAAACTCATCTATCTCGGTTCTACAAGAGAGACTGGATGTTTGATAAAATAGATACTGGCAGCTGGACAGCGAATCCTGGGCTTTAGACATGTCGCTGTTGATTTGAACCTCTTGGCGCCAGGATTTCCCGACATTTAGAGCTAATGCAAAATGCATTAGGGCTCCAAAGCATTAGCTATGGAGTTGCCAATCACAGTGTCAAATGTAAATCTTCTCCTCCACAAATCTGAATTGGTGTTAGGGAGTAAAGTGGAACTTTGTATGGAAGCTAATTAAAAATAATAGGAGCAAGACGAGTTTTTTCCCTGTTATGTACCATGTATTCATGCCACATTTTTTGGACCTTTTTTTTATTATAACTCTTACTTTTCAAGACTAACAAGAACCTCATGTTAAGAGTATTCTTAAACTGCTTCCAGCTTTTACAAATCAGTTTTTGTTGCAGTAAAAATGGCCCATTTTCCTTTTATAGGAATCCAATTTTCATAAACTGGAAAAAACTGCAGAGCCTGCTTAGGTTTCCTTGAGGCTTTGAAAAATATTTTTCAGAGAGCCTGGCATTCTTCGTGGTTGGCACAGTGATGTCATTCACTGACCATTTCACTGAGGTCAGAGATGAACTAGATATGTGCATGATCTGAGTTCTCCAGGTCTATCATTTTCTGTGTGAATTACAGCCTGACTCTTTTTCTTTTCTTTTTTAGACTATTTCACTATTAGTTATTTTCTTCATTAAATATAGCCTCTTGTTTTGTGAATTAATAAATCACAATTGAAATGTTAGTTTCAAGATCCTAATGAATACAGCTAACATATTATTCCTCTGAACAAAAGAAATAAAATTCATGCTAATTTTTTGCATTTTTCTATTTATTGAGTGGAGGGCCTATGTCATGGCATGTATGTGGAGGTCAGGAGACAACTTGCATGAGTTGGTTTTTCTCCTTCTACCATAGGTTCCAAGGATAAAACTCAGGTTGCCAGGCTTGGCAGCAAGTACTGCTACCATACACCTCTCTCTCTCCAGTCCCTAAATTTTTCACGTATTATTTTTCGTAAGACTGGGATGCTACATGTAAAACTTAGATTTACTTCTTTCACTTTAAGGCTATCTTTGTTATTCTCAATTATGTAGTTTGAAAGACAGGACATTATTAAATAATGAAGAATCTTATAAAAAAACCTTTTTCGATACCTTGTATATTCAAGGCACTGCTAAACTCTGTTCTTTACAAGGACCTTTGTCTAGGTCTCCAGTATTCATTCTTAACTGAATTTTGGTTGGGATGTTTCCAAGAACTGCTTCTCAGATTAAACAGAATTTTTTAAGCTTGATTACAACAAATATAGTAGATCTCTTTATGCAGCAGGGTTAACTAAGAGGACAATATCCTGTTTACTTTAAAAAGTGCACAGTTTTAGACAGGGTGTATGTTTCTATCTGAAAATGTCCAGATCGATGCAAACTTTTATGATCTAAATTATAAATAGATGTTTAGTTATCCAAACTATTCTCAAGCCCAGTAATAAATGCTGTCCAGGCTCAACCAAGAGAAATAATTTAGATCTCTTCCTGCTTGAATGATTATTAATGAAGTAGAAATATATGGTAAATTTTCTTAAAATTAATAAAACTATTCATAAGAGAAAATACTATATGACAAGGGATATCATGCCTAAGATAGAGAATTGATCATTTTAAATTTGTGGGATGGTAAAAATACCAAAGCATGAATGCCAGTAACTACATGACAACAGAGTTGTGATAAAATCAAACATATATTATGAGGCTCATGATATAAAATAATTCTTATTTGAAATTTTATTTTTCTTTCAGAATATGGCAAGTTTTTTTTAAAAAGATAGACTGTCTAGGACCCTTTTAATTTTTCAAGGAATACAGTGTTTAAGCCTTTTAAAAATATAAGTACAAAAAGACTAATAATTTAGATCTTTCTAGCATTCATCACATTTAATATAAAATAAATTTGTGAGTTGAACTCAGAGAAGGGTGGCACCATCTCTATTTTAGTAAAATGGAACTCAAGGGTCAGAAATTATAAAGGAACTTTAAACCCAAGTAACTAGTAAATAGTGATGCCTTTAACCTTTGTGAGAGTCAGTGCTCTGTTTTACTGCATCTAGATGACAAGGACATATATTAATCTATCCATGAACTGTGTTTGAGGAAGTTTAGAGTAAATGTTATTACAATTCAAAGTGAGAGATGTAGCTTTGGTTCTGCAACATGACAAATCTTAAACCTATTCTGCTTTAGACCTATTCTGCTTTAATACACTGGACGTTCTATCTTGCAAATGTGTATTTCAAATATGCTTGAAGGCAAGCTGCTGAAAGTTTATTAACACATTAAGCAATTAGTTCATTACCTTTAAATTCTCTCCAAGGATTAAATCCAGTTGTATCCAAATGAGAATGAAATGAGTGAGTTTATCTTAGTGCGGAAGGATGAATGCCTTGTGTAAACCATTTATTCAGCTCATTAGCCAATGCAATTTTGTCTGAGTGATGCTTCTGTTTCATGCCTGTTAAATCAATCCTCACGAGCTTGCTGATGTTTCAATCTTATCTTACTTGTTTAGAGTTTTTGTAGAGACAACAACTTTAGAGTTGGAAATGCAGGGGACTCAGTTCCACTGCTTGCACACTAATGACTTGCATTTCCCAAGGAAAATTGAATTATATTTTATTAGTAAATTGGGCCTATAACCTTTAAGGCCAGATTTTATTAGATTATCACACATCAGCATTAGAAAACTGTAAACCTTACTGTAACATAGAAATATAAGCCACAAATAAAGACTTAGAGTCCTGGAAATTTGGGAAGAGGATATTTTCTCCTAGAGAAATTCTAATTCTGAAATTCTGACTTGGAAATGTATTTTCAATTATTTACTTTCCTTGACAAAATTAGAAGCAAGGCAACTGGCAGTAGCACTGCCCTCATTAATTTAATGCTGTTTTCTATCTGGTGATTAGAGCAGTTTTTAGAGACATCCACATCAGCTGTGATTAAAGCCCAAAATTTCCTCAAAGAAAACCAAACTTATTGTCACTTTATTAGGACTTTCATTTAGGAGAAGAAATTCAGTATAACTGAATCTATATATAAAATACTATGACTGAATCCTATAGAAATGTTAACACGTTGACTGTGCGTAGCCCATACTTGTGCTAGAAGAAATGAATGACAAGGGGGTTAGCACATGCAGGACTGGGAAATGAAACCTACCACCATCACCTAAAAGTGATTATTGAGTACTAAACTTCATATATTTTTTGCATGCATTAAGTGCACTTTTGTTAGCTCTACATATAAAAAAAATTTAAGAGTACATTTAGTCAGGTGTGTCAGTCCAGCACTCTGGAAGCTGAGGCAGGAGACTCTTAAGTCAGGCCAGCCTGATTAATGGTGAGACCCTGTTTCAAAAACTAAAACAAAAAAAATGCTTACTTTAGGGGGCTGGAGAGATGGCTCAGTGGTTAAGAACGCTGATTGTTCTTGCAGAAGATCCAGGTTTGAATCCCAGCACCCACATGGCAGCTGGCAGCTGTCCATAACTCCAGTTCCAGAGGATCCAACAGCCTCTTCTGTCTTCTGCGGGCATTGCATGACACAGGTGCACTTACCTACACGCAGGCAATACATGCATACACATAAAATAAAAATAATAAATAAAATATTTTTTAAAATTGCTTACTTTAAATATAAATGTAGAGAAAATCCAAAGTCTAAGCAAATATGAATACACTTACACTATGTTTGGCTGAGGTAATGCTCTCATTTAAAAAATATGAGCTTTTAACATAATGCAAATTATCTTTTTAAATGCTTATTTATTAATATTCTAAATAGAATAGCAATAGAATAGTTGCTTATGCAACTGGTTAATAAGCACTACCACCTGTTCAAAGAAATAAGACAAATAGGGAAGTTCATTTGCTTTACATCTGGAATAAATGATTCTAAGCTTACTCCTTAACTCAGGAATAGTTTGTAATTCAAGGTAGAGTTATTCTAGCCTGATCTGTTGTTTTGATGTGACCTATTATGAACCATTGTCAAGTATTTTTATATTTAAAACACTAAACAGGGTATTTTTTTCTTTCAAAGAGCAGCTGAAACTCAGACTGTGGGCTTTTAAAGTGTTATAGTAATGAACTGCCTTATTTTGCATAGTGCTCATAATCATTCCAGATGTGCAGTGCAAATAGCCTCCTAATCAGTTATGAACCATATGGGCTACATACATTGATTTGCATTTTTTTGAGTAATAATTGCAGGTAATTATAAAACGTAAATTCATATTGCCAAGTAAGTCTAAGAGTAAAATATTAAGCTGTAGTTAATGAGAAGGAATGTACAAATAAAGACCTACTTGCTTTAATGAGCTTAATGGTTACCTTCTCAGTTTCAACTAAAAGTTTTTGTTGTTGTTGTGTTGGGGTGGGAGAACTAGTCTATAAAATTTCTTATAGAAGTATCTAAGACAAAAACAAGGAAATAAAATGTTCTAAACCCAACCAGTCCAAACCACTTGAGCTGCTATGATAGCTCGTAAAACTGAGAGTAGTTTTTAACTGGGCTCTGTTTTACATTGCCAAAGTGAATTTTCCTTGCAGGAAGTAGCCAGAGGGTTTATTTAGTTTCCAGTCCATGGCTTTGATCTTTCTGTACTGTCACATCTCAGGTTACATAGCCCTTTTTCACTGCAGTAAATCTGCAACACTTAATGAGAATAAAATTTCCTCCTTCTTACTGATCACATGCCGTTAAATGCCAAACCACAGCCAACTGCATATTTGCAAAATTTCAGCTAGGATGTATAAAAACAGTGCAATCAATTTAATCTTGTTGTCTCTGTAATTCTTTTTATTGGTCTTTCTTCCTTTTTAAGTGACCTACTTTATCAAGTCAAGTGATTGCAAAGCCAAAACTGGAAGAAAATTTTAGGAAGTTAATAATACTGAGGAGGTATTGGGGTGGGGCAGGGAGGTGGACGGACTTGCTACCATTAAGATTACAATTAGGTCCACTTTAATGCCTTTAAAAGACCAAAGCCTTTCTGTCTCCTCCTTGGTTGTGCTGTATGTTTAGTTTCGGCATAAATTTGTAGCTAATTAATTTAATGAGTATGAACACTATTTTTCACTTTGGTTATCGAAAACCTTTGTATCGCAGAGAATTCAATCAAGTCTTGCAGAAAACTTGATTTTGACGTTATAAGTGCTATTCAAAAAGAACTTAATAACACTATTAAATACCCATTCAACCATTTTATCAAGTGAATCATTCACACAGAATATTGTAAATAGTCTAAATCAATTGAACTTCAAAATCACTTTAACTGAATTTTATTTATTAATGTATGCATCTCCATAATGAAATAATCATTTTTTTTATGATAAACCCTCTTAGTATATATACATTAAATTTATTTTCCACTTTTCTTTTATATTTTCTATTGCCTTGTTTGTAGTTGGCATTTGGCATTTAGCAAATTCCTGTGTCAGACAATTCACCCTTAGAAGGCAATTTTGAGTGATAGCCAAAATAAATGCATTTTATTGTATGTTCATATGGGTCATATATACATAATATTAAATAAATTTTATAAAATCAGTTTTGTCATTTCTCACCATTAAAGTCACAGTTAGTGTTATAGTAATCTGATTCTGTAGAATAAATCATTCCTCATGAAAATCACAGTATTGGAGTGAATCAGTAGTGTATAATACCCATTCACTGATAATCATAAAAGCAAGCTTAAAAGCAGATTGAGAACTCAGGAGAGTATTTCTAATTTGGAGACCATAAAATCAGATCTCTTAATAAAACAGAGGATCCACTTATGGTGAAATGCTAATTGTTAGTTATCCCATTAAGAAAGGAAAATATTGGGCCAGTGAGGTCCTCAGTGCATAAAGGCACTTGCCACAAAGTCTGATGGCCTGAGTCTGTTCCCTGGAACCCACATGGTGAAAGGAAAGAAGCAACTCCCATAAATGTCTTCTGTCTTCCATATGCATGCAGTGGCATGTGCAAGCCACACACACACACACACACACACACACACACAATTTTTTTAATGTTATGTATTTATCTTTATTTTATGTGTATGTGTGTTGCCTGTATATATCCAAGTGCACCCATGCATGCAGTGCCTGTAGAGGACAGAAGAGAGTTTCAGATCCCCTGAAACTGGCATTATGGATTGTTGTTAACCACCATGTGGGTGCTGGGAATGGAGCCCATGTCCTCTGGAAGAGCAGCCAGTGTTCTTAACCACTGAACCATCTCTCCAGCCCCTAAATAACTTTTTAACACAATTAATTTTTTAAACTTAAATGATAATGAAAGAAGAGTAGATTAAAATCTTTAAGAAATGAGGGCAGAACTTACTGTGCTTGATCTTTCAAGAAGGTACTAAGTAAATTTAGAAATGTTATAGCTTAAAATCTCAGCCTGTGGAGCTGGAGAGATGACTCAGTGGTTAAGAGCACTGGCTGCTTTTGCAGCGGACCCATGTTCGATTTCTAGCACCCACATGGCAGCTAAAAGCCAGCTGTAACTCCAGTTCCTGGGGATCCAACACCCTCTTCTGGTCTCTGTGGGCATTGCACGACACAAGTGCACTTACACACATGCAGGCAATACACTCATACATTAAAAAAATAATAATAAAACATTTTTTAGACTACAACTTATGCTCTAGAATATTGTTTTCAAGTAGGCCTAAGGTCTTAAAATGTATCTAGAACAAGCCTGTTCTAGAATTTTGTTGTCTTTCTCTAACTTTAAATCCACCCCAAATTCTGGTCTTGAAAGTCCACAGAACATTTCTACACAAAGTAAACTTTTTTTTTACATGTTTTTCGTGATTCTTTTAAAAATAAAAAATAAGTATTAAACAAGTGAAATTTCTCAAAAGCATTTACATTTGTGGACCTTGAAGAGTCCGATGCAGGTTTAAATGAAATTGCTGGAAGGGCATGAGATACATCTGACATCAGCACCCGGCAGACTGAATCTGCTGTGTTGTTTGAGAGGTTATTCCCTTAGTGCTTTCAAATCTGTCTTTAATCTGAGAGATTCATTAATGATTAGCACTTGCCAACGTACAATTAGTGACTACTGATGAGTTTGTTATTTCCTGTTGAGTACTACTCTTATTAATTTAATGTTCACAACTGAAAGCTGACATTCTGTTAAGAAACAGAAACCAAATAAAGGAGTTTACCCAAGACTGTCCTATCACCCAATCGAGAAACCTGTATCTTTATCCTCCTTTCTTTCTTCCCTTATGTTACAATGATGATGAGTCCTTTATTCAAAATCTAATAGGTCCAAACAGTTATGTGTTCCTCTGGACCCTGTCCATCTTTCCTCCTCAAAGACTTTTCATGTCACTACTCTCTTCCCTTCTACTGGGTCATTCCTGGCAGTGTATAAACCCTATTGGCCTCACATCACATTCCAACTACTGCCCATTTCTTACTTCACATACAAAACTTCTCAGAAACTTCAATTCGCTCTTGAACTTCTCCATTCTTGTCAAAATCACAAGAAGTTTTTGTATTAACAAACACAGTGGACCCTTATTCTCAGCTGCATTTAGCACAGTTGTCCAATCCCTGCTTTTCAAAGCTCCTTTCAACACAAAGTGCACCATGTTTCTGATTTTTCTGCTAAGCCCTTTGCCATCCCTTCCCAGTGTTGTTTGGTAGACTGTTCCTTCTCTTTCCCACCTTTAAGTGATGGTTGCTCCATGCTTCAAAATTCTTCTCTGGCCATACACTTCTTTGAGAGAGTATCTTTTGTATTTCCACCACTTACAGGACTTTAATCAGATCCTGACCTTAAATAATATCTATTGATTTAGCCAAGAGTTCTTTGAGCACCATCATTTTCTTTCTTCCTATTTGATGTAGCAAATTGAATGTTTAATAGGGTGATGAAACTGTTCTTTTTCCATGTATAAACAGCTTCGAATCTTAATAAATGTCACCACAATCCACCAAGTAGTCAAGTCATTAACTTTAGAGTCTTTCTTGACTCTTCCTTTTCCTCCCCATTGCCCTCTCCACTGGTCAGTCCATCTGCCAATCCTGCTGTTTCCATTTCTGATCTATGTCTCATATTTGCTCCTTTCCATTTCCACAGTTGGCACCCTAGTCTAAGCCACCACTGCCACCATCACTGAACTACTCAGTAGCCTCCTAATTAATTTGCCTGATTCTAAAGCTGCCGTACCTCATGTTCCTTTTGTTGTTTAAGTGTAGTCAGGTCATGCCACTCTTGCTCCTATAATGAAATGCAAGATGTCTCACATTCTGTAAACACTGCATTATCTGTCACTTCATCTGTCTCTTCAGCCTAATCTATACACGTCCCAGTTGCTAAATGTACCCACTCTGGACCTCTTTTTCTTCCTCACTTAAAAAGTCTTTTCCACCTGTCACCTTTGTGCTTAACTTGAAGAGGCTTTTATCTTTCAAGTCTCAACTCAAATATTTTTCCCTCACAAAAGAATCTCCTTTTCTCCCAACTAGTCTACCTGGTTATTTACCAGTTAATCTCCCTCTTCCCCTAAGAATACAGTTTCTTGAAGGGCAACCACTTTGATAATCTTATTCAAAGTTGTGTCTGTAGTATCTGCTCACATTAGATTCTCAGTAGATATTTGTTGTAAATGAAGTGCAGAGCCTGTGTTTAAGCACAGGTCGACCCCATTTCTCATGCGGTATGTTATTTTCAGTGTGACCTGTCTTTTCATAATAATTTCTTAATTTTATACTGAACCTTTGTTATTTCAGTGTCACTCTTTCAAGTGTGTACTAAAAAGCATATATTAAATATGTATGTTCAAGATATATAGAGAGAGATAGGTACTATATGTCCTGCATATATTATTATTATATGCTTGTGTTTTAAGACTATTGGCAGATACCTTTGCTATATGGAAAATATATTTTAAGGATCTAGGTAAGCTATAAATTCTTTTTACTTAATGTAGTTTATAGAGACAAAGATACCTGCCTTCAAAATTAAGACTTAGTTAACATTGGATGCAAACTTGTATTACACTACTACATAGATAATTAAATATAGTAAGAAGTATTCATTTATATTGAACATAAGCATAATTTCTTATCCTAGAAATTTTTTCTTTCATTTCCCAAAGAAATTCATAATGTTCCAAAATTATAAGTTATAGCATATAAAATCACATCAGTAGTCCATCAGATTTCATCTACCCTAAAGAAGCATTACATCACCATGACAAGGGAAGAAATATTATCATTAAAATTCTTATTAAGCATAACAAATAACAACTTTTTAGAATTGCAAAATGAACACTAAGGTTGGCGCTCCATTGGTTGAAGGTCAGCCTAAGCGTCAGGAGAACCTGTCTGAAATATACATCTATGTTTTTCTGGAGTTACAATTTATTTGTGACACCAGATTTTCATGCAGAAAGAGAAATACAGTATGTTTAGGCCTCATGCAATTTCTGCTGTAGTCACTCTCACTGCCAGCTTGCTGTGAATATCTGCTTTTTATTATATCTGGAGGAATTATGAGCCCATGCTCACATCCAGGTGAATTTCTAAATTGTATCTTTAGGT
This sequence comes from Nannospalax galili, assembly GCF_000622305.1. Taxonomy (NCBI): domain Eukaryota; kingdom Metazoa; phylum Chordata; class Mammalia; order Rodentia; family Spalacidae; genus Nannospalax; species Nannospalax galili. The sequence goes on along the minus strand of NW_008352395.1, from coordinate 28,848 downwards.
GGTTGTGGTATAATGGAGAATATTATAAAAATGTACATTAGCTTTCAGTGCCAAATAGCAGATATTTTATAGCAACAAATTCTACCCCATCTTAAAATGGAGGAAGAGTGTCCTTGATCTTGTTCTTTTCCTATTACCAGACTGGTAAGCAGTAAACCAGAAGGCTAGTATATATGCTAGTATGCTTCTGTTGTTGCTGGTTCTGTGATTCTAAAAGATACTTTTAACTTCAACTTTCTGTGATAGCAATCAAAATTAAAGGAGCACAAAATAGAGATACATAATCACAGCTAAGATATGCATTTGATGTCTTATTTAAAACTTACATTTTCCACCGGGCATGGTAGCGCATGCCTTTAATCCCAGCACTCAGGAGGCAGAGGCATTCGGATTTCTGTGAGTTCAAGTCCAGCCTGGTCTACAAAGCAAGTTCCAGGCCAGCTGGGGCTACAGGGATGCTCTGTCTCAGAAAGACCAAAAAAAAAAAAAAAAACATATTTTCCTTTCTTTGTGATCTTTTTAGTGACTAAGCATTTGGATGGGATCTAGGACATCAGTCATCTTTTACAAGTTTCTGCCCACTTTTATGCTCATACCTTGAGTAAAAACCTGTGTGTGTGTGTGTGTGTGTGTGTGTGTGTGTGTGTGTGTGCACATGCGCGCACATCAAACAATAAATAATATTTATGATTTTACTTAATGATCTTTAGAAAAGAATGCTAGGTAATCTTAAAAATCATGAACTCCTCCCCATTTATGCTATTTAGAGTTTTTCCTTTCACTAACTTCTATTATAGAACTATAGACCTGTAGCAGTTTTTTTCTTATGAGAAAAACATCAATTACCTATTGTGGTGGGTTTTCTTTTTTTTAAATATTTTATTTTCTATTTTTATTTTATGTGTATGAGTGTATTGCCTGCATGTGTGTGAGTGCACCCATGTCGTGCAATGCCCACGGAGGTCAGAAAAAGGTGTCAGCCACCATCTGGGTGCTGGGAATCAAACCCGGGTCCTCTGCAAGAGCAGCCAGTGCTCTTCACCACTGAGCTGTCTCTCCATTCCCTTTTTTTTAAATACATTGAGATTATATGGCATTTTAAACTAAGTAGTAACGATATTTGACAAAGAATCACATTCTGCTTTAAATCCAACCTCCTAAATTATATAGACTGTATAAGAAAACATTGTACTTTGATGTTCTAATGAGTCACTAGAGTTTTAAGATGATTTGTTATAATGAAAAAAGATTAGTTGAGACTCCAAACTGTGGTTGTAATAGAGATATTGCCTCTTTAAGAGCACATAAATCTCTTATATTTGAATAATTGTGAGTTTGACATAAAAGAAGTTTGATGTAAAAGTTGATTTCTTGGACTTCTATCTCATAGGCAAAAGGTTAACCAAGTAGAAACTGCCTTTTCACTTTAGATAGATAGGTTAACACACACACACACACACACACACACACACACACACACACTACACACATTCCTTAGGTGTGAACAAATGACAACAGTTTTAGGCTTTGAATTTGTTTTGACATAAGATCTCATGGTATAATCCAGGCTGGCTTGAAACTTTGAGACGCTAAGCAGACTTCAAGCTTGTGCAAACCTCCTACTTCAGTATTCTGGATGCTGGGATTATGGCCATGAGCCACTATGCCCAGCTAGAACATTAAATATCTCTTAAACCTGACATCCTAGCGACTGAAGAATCCTTAACACTTTCTACTGAAAGAGTCTTGGATTACAGAAAAGTTGTTAGAATGTTTCAGGTCTCTTGTTTTTCAAAAGAAAAATTTAATATACCATTCGTGGTTTAAATGAGTGAAATGATTACAGTTAAAAGGATTAATTAATGAGTTGTATTTTACACTTTACCTGTAAGAATTTTAAGTAGCTTTCAACTTTTTGGTAGTAGCCCAGTTGACTTATAGTCTCCCAACTGTGCCTCCATGAATATGGCAGAATTCAGACCTATTTCAGAGGGACAAGATTGGAGGTGCATAATAGAAGTATTTCAGATGCTGCATTGTTTTCCTGTTTGAGAAGAGTAACTTAAAGATAAATTAGATGGGGATTAGAGAATGACTTAGCAGTTAAGAGTACTTGCTGCTCTTGCAGAGGACCTGGGTTCAGTTCTCAGCATCCACATGATGACTCACAACCACCTGTAACTCTAGTCTCAGGGGATTGGATGCCCTTGTCTTGCCTCTGTGTGCACTAAGCACACAGATGGTGCAAACACACCTGCAGACACACATACACATAAATTTTTTTTTTTAATTTGAGGCAGGTGGATCTCTCAGAGTTCAAGGCCAGCCTGGTCTACATAGCAAGTTCCAGGCCAACCAAAACTACAGAGAGACCCTGTCTCAAAAAGACCAAAATAAATAAATAAATAAATTTCTAAACTTTATACTTCCATTAAAGTTAATTATGAATTTACATATATAGTAATTAATTATATATACATATATATTCTATGTCTATGTTATTCTTTTAAGTAAAAGTTACATATATGTATGGCCTCATCCCAGACTATGGAGACATGTTAAATACTTTCTTGCGCCATTTAAGCTAAAAATCTTAAATAATTGGCATTTTGGATATACTTAAACAGGGACATATTGATAATTTCTTGAATGTTTTCTCTTTTGTGGGCATAATCAGCATTCTGTCTCAAAAAAAATGCAACACACACACACACACCACCTACTTTCTTTGCTTAGCTTTAGAAGAAATTGTGTCTGAAGTTGGTAAGTCCTACTTTTTCAAAAATTCATTCATTTTAGTTTTTTTTTAAATCTAAAACCAAGGTACCATCATTCTTTAAAATTAATACAGATTTCTGTGATCAATATCAATGGGCTAATTTACAGCCCCTCAATTATGAAAGTATAGAGTAGGCCACTGTGAATTTAGGAAGGTAAATTTTTAACTTGCAATTGTATGTTAAAATTTACCCATTTTCAGGCCTGGGGATATAGCTCAGTGGTAGCACCAATCAACTCCTATATTCCATCCTCAGCAACAACATCAACAAAACACACATTTTAAAGTTAATATAAGAAGTTCCATAAAACTATACTTAGAAAGATATTCAGAATACATTCTGAGATCTCTTGTGAGGTGATAAGAAAAATGACAATTATTAAAAGTCTTTTAAAAGTTTCATTAAAAAAGTTTCTGGCTCTCAAGGCCCTTACAGATATTATATCATTGTAAATTTGCCCCATTCTTTGTATAAATTATGAGTGGGGAGATAAATAATCACAGTTTGCCTTTTTACCTCTAACACCCAGGAAAGAGAAGTTAATTATCTGCAAGCAGGGATGAATTATTTTAAATGGAATCAATGTGTTCCTTGCCCTGTATACTTGAAAGAGCTAATATGGGTATACCTATATGTGGGTTTAGAATACTGACTATAACCTAGATAATCTCAAAAATACATGCTACATTCCCATCACCTTTTAAAAATTCTTATTTTTGCCCAGCTTGCTTCTTAGTTCCAAATAGTCTGATTTTTACGCTATCCCAAATACAGCGAATATCACAGAATAAAAACACTACACCCTACATGTTTTCATGACTTGTGCCCTTTACTAAGAGAAACCAACACCAGCAGTAAACCGGAGGTATGCAATGTGGGAAGTCATGTGTGTGAGATAACTAAAAATCCTACTGGATTCGCTACTTTAAAACAAGGTCATTGTAAACAAAATAAGACAGTATCTTGGATTTTTGCCCTTAAAGGTGTTCTGCGTTTGCATTAATCATGACACAGAAGCTGAGGGGTTTGGATTTAATTACCCTATTTAGATAAGCAGTTCCACTCTTGCTTCAGCGAAAGGTTGGCCTAACTGGCCATGGCATTACTTTACTGCAATAATAATTAGCATGTCTCTGCATAGACATAAATCTCTGTGACTTATGTAAAAGTCCTGTAAAGGCAAACAGAAAGCATGTTCAAGAGGCAGCCATGTGTCATAGGGTATCTCTTAGCTGTCACTAGTTTATATACAGGAGCCAGAATTTCCTCTTTTTTTGGTCTTTTTGAGACAGGGTCTCCCTGTAGCCCCAGCTGTCCTGGAACTCACTACATTATGTAGACCAGGCTGGCCTTGAACTCACAGAGATCCGCCTGCCTCTGCCTCCCAAGTGCTGGGATTAAAGGCGTGCACCACCATGCCCGGCCCATCATACGTATTTTTATAGTCTTCATCATGTCGTATGACATGACAATAACAATACCAAATATACTTGAAATGGTATATGCTTGTAAGAGACTCGAAAATATAATCTGAAGACATAGTCATTAAAAGTGATAGTCATTCTTCTAGAAAGAAGGGATGAAGTTACAGAGAGAAACAAATTGTATCAGTAGAGGCAGAAATCCTGTCCAGATACTGCACCTCACTATCTTTACTAAAATTTAATTGTCCATAAGTTCATTTTCAGTTTTGCTGAATTTAATAAATTTAATAACCAATCCCTTCACTAAGAGAATATATCCTGCATATCAGTGATCAGAAGAAAAGCATAGCATACAGCATGTCCCATGCCCTTCAAAGACCTTCACTAAGAGAATATATCCTGCATATCAGTGATCAGAAGAAAAGCATACAGCATGTCCCATGCCCTTCAAAAACCATTTTAAGAGAACTTAACAGGGTGTGAGTCACAGCAGCTGTCAGTCGTGTACTCCCACGCTCTTGTCTGCACTGCTTTTGCATGGCATCAGGACAGTAGGTGCTTAGCCCTCTGCTTTGAAGACAATGTAGCAGCATTGAATTTGGTTTTTAATAGACCCCTAATATAACAAATATACTCTTAGGACCAAGAAAGCTTATAACAGAGTCAGGTGGATCTCCATAAGTCCGTGGCCATCCTGTTCTACATAGTGACCTCTAGGCTGTCTGGGGCTACAGGGTGACCCTGTCTCAAAAGAACCAAAAAATTTCTTAATTAGAAAAAAAGAAAAGAAACGTAGATATTTACCTTAGTGCTGGTAGTACTAGTTTGTATGCAGTATTTTGATGTCCTAAATGCTCTATAGGACACCCAATAACCAAAACATTTATCTGACCTATAGTTATTACAGAAAATACTGAACTAGTGACTATAAAGTAGCAAATAGCACCTTCCAGTGTAGCTCTTTTAAAAAATCCTACAAAAGACAAAAAGAATGCTTTTTGGGTATTTGCCATTATAAATTTATTTAGAATCAAATTTTCAAACTTTCTTGCTTGGCCATTTAAACATATAGACTTTAACTATAACAGCTAAATATATTAGCTGTAATCTATAGACCCTTGTCCTTAAGTTTGGAAAACTATTACTTAGTTTGACTTAGCTACCAAAAAGTCCTTGTTTACCAGTCGCTATATGATTTTTATTAACAGACATGATTTGTTTATTATTCAGTCATATCAATGAAACAAGTATATTTTCTCTGAAATAAATTGAAAGCTTTACTATAAAGCATCTTATACTTTACAAAATTTTAGAGATTTTCTTTAAGGTACATATTGTCTGCTTCTTGGGTAGAAAAAGAAAAGTTTCAAAACTAAACTGAAAACCTTCCTAAACTGTATTACTTATTTAAGGACTTTGGAGACATGAGTTTACACAGAAAGTTAACATTAATTTTTCATATAAGAGAGACTGGTATTATGTCAGTAGAGCCAGAATGCATGTTAGATGGCTGTATTACCTCTTTGATTTTTTTTCATATGTCAAATGTCTGTCTGATGTAGCCTGTTTTTTATAACAATTAGGATAATTTTGATTCTCTTGTGTCTCTTGAAAGTACACATTGCAGTTGTGCAGTCTGACTCTAAGATTCCACTGAGCGTTTAAATCATAGTAACTTAAAGATGGTTATTCACATTTTAACCAGTTAGTCCAGCTGAAAAGTTTTAGTACTAGCATTAACTTTTGAATTATATTTGGGGCATTCGACTTTACAGCATGTTTAGCTTCTTTTCATTTCTTATTAGTATTTTTCAATACTTAATAGCCTCCTGCCCCCACCTCCAACAAGAACTCTCCTCTCTGTTCAACATCAGAAACATTTTCCTTTCTGGCATGTGCTTTCTAGCTCCCCAAGCAGTATAAGCAAATTGGAAAGTTCAGCTGTCATTCTTGGAAGGTCATAGATCACACTAGCAGCCCGAGTAATCCAAGAGGTTTTAAGTATCATAGCATTTAGTTTAAAGTGAAATTTGCTCTGACAGGGCTGGCAGACCAATAGGAAAAAGAAATATTTGTGCTTGGAAAAGTGCATATGTAGGGACCAAGAGTATAACTGATGGCTGGAAGTGATTTCAGTCTAAAAAAACAAATCATTAAGAGAGTGCATAGGGGTAAAATACACAGTTCATATTTTAAAGAGTCTCAGAATGAACCAGCAACTAAGGTTAGCATTACATAGTAATTAGTTGTGGTGTTCTGGATTTAACTCATTCAGTTCCAGAAAGTATGGTTAAACTATCACTGAGAAAACATTGCTATTTAAATTATATTCTCTACTTTAAGCTCATAGCAGTAATTTTTGTTCCTTAAAATTGTATTATGCCAGGTTATATAAATGCTGGACCAGTAACAGACAAACAATTATTTAAAATAGGTGCTAATGACTCAGTTTATTGACCCGGAGGTTATTTAAGCCACTCAGTAAGTTCCCTTAACATTTGGTGGTGGGAAATGAGATGCTGCTTGATATTATAGACTATGCCAATTTCAAGAAGTCCTTATGTTTATTAATTGAAGACATGGAAACTAAAGAAGACTGTATGGCATATCTTAATTAAAAGATTGCTGTAAAAAATCCTGACACTGTTGCAGGTTTAAGTAAATATTCACTTCAGCTTGATAATCATATTTGACAACTTGTATTAGACACCTATGCTGCAAGTTAATAAACTAGAATACCATTTAAGAGCTCCAGTTATTTCTTTCAAACTATCGTTCTCTTCAAGAGAACCAGTTTTAAGTCAGAAGAATGCAAGGTTTATAAATGTTTTCCTTAAATGTGCAGAGCAGATGAAGCAGTAATGGAAAGGGTTTCCATGAGATGGAGACTGAGCCAGCTTGGGAAAGCCTCTCCCATACAGATGCATAGAAATTGTGGGAAATGAAGCAAAGTCTATATGGCCAGACTCATAAGGAAGATAGGGGGCATCCCAACTACCGAAAAGTAAACTAGCCCCTCACAGGAGTGGTAAGGTATACATTATGTGGCATAGGCAGGTGGAAATGAATTACCTATGGAAAGCCTGGAACTTCAAAGACCTGCCTTTTATCATCAACTGAAAGGGAATTAGATGTTTTCATTTCACTAGCCCAGAAAAAAATGGTTAAAACTCATCTCGCACACTGAGAACCAGGATAAGAGAGGACAACTATGAAGAGAAATCACAAGCTTGTTCTATGCATGTGAGTAGGTTCTGAATTTATTGTGCACCCAGTTCAAGGAACCTCAAGTCATGAAATGACCAGTCAGACTGTTTCATCACAGCAAAACTCTCAAATACATTATGCAAAATACTGAACCCCTCTATAGAAATACATCAAAAGCTCAGGGGACAGCAGATGGGAAATGAAACAGAACAAAAACTTGGACTTCAATACACAATTAAAAAGTTAAGCACAAAAAGGCCATCATGAATGAAAATTGTCAGATTCAGCAGTAAGATTTTTTTGTACCTAGGAAACAGACTTACGAGTACAAAATCTAGTTTTAGTGGAAAAATGAAATGGTGGTAGCACAGGAAATAGCATCTCTAACATCTCTAAAGTATAATCATTTGTACAGACTCTGGAAGTGAATTAGACAACAGATTCAGATGTGTAAGAAGAGAAATGTACGTGAGATTAGAGGGGAGTCAGTGAAGTGGAATTTGGTTTCCATTTGGAAAAAATTAGTGAGTTTTCCACATGCTCTTCCATCATTAGTACAAATTAGTTTTTATCTGAAGCATCAGCATAGTCACTAGGTTGAAAGAATCTGTCCCCAGGATGGTGGGGGTTTTTTTCCCCCTTAGAACTGATTTCTTTCCTAAAAAGAAATTTTAGTGAACCCCAGATAAGTACTTTAAAATTTTATTTATTGCTTTTATTTTATGTGTATGCATGTATTGCCTGCATGTAGGTAAGTGCACCTGTGTCGTGCAATGCCCGTGGAGGTCAGAAGAGGCTGTTGGATCCTCTGGGACTGGAGTTATGGACAGTTGTTAGCTGCTGTGCGGGTGCTGGGCTTTGAACCCAGGTCTTCTGGAAGAACAACCAGTGTTCTTAACCACTGAGCCATCAGTGGTGTACTTTAAATAAAGCTTCCTAATACTCATGAAATTTGCTCTTTGTTTTTGAAAAAACTGCTGTTTGATATCATTAAAAAATGTTATTTATAAGACTGGATAGATGGCTCAGCAGTTAAGAGTACTTGCTACTCTTGCAGAGGACCCAAATTTAGATACTAGCACCCATGCCAACCAGCTCAGAACTGCCAATAACTGTAGCTCCAGGGAATCAGTGCCCTCCTCTGGTCTCTGTGGGCACAGGCACACACGTACATGCAGACACATAAATTTAAAAAGGAAAAGTAAAGAAAAACCCCCTCAAAATATAACTCATAATGCTTTGGTTATTTTATCAGTAAAGAAAAAAAATATAATTATGCATATAGCACAGTTAGAATAAAATAAATGTAAAATTACTAAACTTCATTTGTATATATGTGTATGAGTGTGAAACTCCCTAAAAGACTGTTTCATTATGCTCTTGGATTTTATTTTCTCAATAATACAGTGATTCAATTTCAAAGCAATAAGTTATACCTTTGAGAAAACTAAAATGTTTATTACCGGTAAACTTACAAAGTCAAGATGCCATAGTATCAGTACAGTGGAAAATTTTAAAATTGTGCTATAAAATATAGTACTTTATTATGCAGGTTATATTTTTTTCAGTGTTCATTAAAAATAGCATCTTTCCTTCTAACCTGTTTTCTAAGCCCCCACATTCACAAAAGATTTTTGCATATAACTGATAGGTATTCCTATTTTGTGCAAACCAGATTATTTCACACCTATAAAATAAAGACACTGATTTTCTGAGGAAGCAATGCAAACTAGTTCTATTAATGTTAAATGTACAGAATTTAAATTTGCTAAGCCTGTCTTTAAAATTTAGTTGTGTGCTGTAAATACTCAGTGATAGGACAAGCTTGCCATCTAGTGGTTAGTCTGCAACTTACATGTAGATTCTATTTATGACCTCTGCATATGCTATTATTCCTTGACCTGTATTCTCTCCCTACAACAATAACTTCAAGAACATGACATTTTCTTCCTGTTAAACTGTAACTAGCTTTGTGAATAAACTACTTGGTTTCATATACATGAAATACCACAATTTTGAGTTATTTCATGAAGCCTTTTTTTTATACCAAAGGGGCAAGGATTGTTTCATGCTTATTATATGTAGCCATTTAAAAATTCAGCCAGTTTTTAAATTCTCTCCTCAGTTCTAAGTTCTCATCTAGTAAAGTTTTAACTAAAAATTCATTTCAAAAGAGAAAAGATAGGCCCAGCAAGGTGGCTCAGTGGGTAAAGGCACTTGCTTTCAAAGCCTAACAGCCTACATTCAAATCCCTGGGATCCATGTGGTGGAAGGAGAGAACTGAACCAACTCCATCAAGCTGTCCTCTGACCTCCACTTACATGTCGTGGCATATGTGTGCCCCCCCCACACACACACACAATTACGTGTAAACAGATAACATTCTTTGTTGCAAATTGTACATATTTGATCATTGTTATTTGTGTGTTGCCTCTCTTACAGACCTTTGGCTGATCACTGTAGCTCTAAATGCTTCGCTGCTTTTGTCCCCCCATCCCCTTTCCTACCTCAGATAACTTTCTACAACACAGAATTAGATCATTGTTTTTCTTTAAAACTATTGTAAATTCTCCAAGTTAATATAGTTCTTAGTGTGATATACAAAGAGTTTTAGTATCTATAGGAAAGACAATAACCAAAATACACAATACCAGTAAGTACCTAATACCAGTAAAATAGTGATAGATGCACTAAAATATGATTATTTTATCTATAAGATATTGCTGTAGAAATCGTATGTTTCTAATATACTCTCATTTCATACACACACACACACACACAGAGTACTACAATATCATACTATTACAAACCAGTTGTCCTGTGTTCACTGCCTCCGAAGCTTATAAGCCAGGACCATGTGTCATTGTTGCCCTCCACCACCATGTCTTTTTTCTTTATACACTAGCTCCAAATACTATACCTAATATGTTGTAGGAATTCAACAAATGTTTGTCCTGTTTGAATGGACAGATTGTTGTACAAAGAACCGTAATTACATGGACCTATGCATCCCATGAGAAATCATACCTAAGCAAAAATTATTCTGGTGATCAGTGTATAATTTAATTATAAAGGCATATTAAAATGCTGCTTTTATTCAGTGATCAACAAATTCAAGTAATTGATAAAGTGATGAAATATTCCAGGAAGTTCACAGATCATTTCATATAGTTCTATGAAATAAGGAAGTTTCCTCCAGTAAGAGGTGCCTTGTGTTAAGTCCTTTTACTTGGCAACCCCAAAATAATTTCAGGCTTTATAGTTATGAATCACAAAGAATGAGTGGTTTCTAAAATTATTACTGTTTATAAGTCTGATAGATAAACTTTTATAGGAACTGAACACAGGCCTAAACTATAAAAGTGAAGTCCACCAAGCGTGGTGGCGCACGCCTTTAATTCCAGCACTCGGGAGGTAGAGGCAGGTGGATCTCTGTGAGGCCAGCCTGGTCTACATAGTGAATTCCAGGCCAGCTGGAGCTACAGGGAGACCCTGTCTCAAAAAGACAAAAAAGAAAAAAAAAAGTGAAGTCCAACAACTTAGTTACAAATGAACATTTTATGTGTCTATGCAGTTATAAAAATACACCCAGTCTTACCCTACTCTGTGATTGTGGCTCCTAAAAATATTTTAAGAACTAGAGAATTTTGACTTACATTATAGACTCAGAGATGGAGTCTCGCCGTATGGTGCACTTGTTTCAGATGTGATTGGGCACATTCAGGGTGACGGGGCTGTGGATTGCTGTGCTCATTCAGATCGTGTCACAGTTTCATATTAGTTTCAGCTGCTTTTTTAAGGTAAATAATGAAAATCAAAGTGAATTCATAGAATAAATGAACAGCACAGATTTGAGATCATGTTCTGATTACTGAATAAGCTAGGGTGGTGAAACAGTTACAGCAAAGAAGAATTGTTTCCAGTTGGACTGGATTTCAGATGAGCATAATGACGAACTTTCTGCAGTGCATCCATAAAGACATGGCCTGCCCTGTCAGTCCTGAGCATGCTGTTGCTGGAGGTGTTCAGACAAGGTTTGGATGAATTCCTTCAAGGGTGTTGTGAATGGAATTGTAAACGTGATTATTTCCAAAAAATATTTCCAAATTACAGATCCTGTGAGCTTATGAAAGAAAAGATAGGATTGAATACCTTCTCTTTTGATAACATCCAAGTTATTGCTTGCTTATATTTATATTGCTGACTTGCGAATTTAAAAGAAGAGACAAGTTGCTTTTTTTCTAATTTTGGTAAAATAATGATGATACTTTTCACCTATGCAGCACTTTTCATCCAAGGATTTCAAAGTGCTTTACAAACATGCACTAAATAAGCCTCACAAACAGCGAGAGGTAGGTGATTTCCTTCCCTTTCTACAGGAATGTCAACCCATGGCACAGAACTGTAGTGACCTGAGAGTGGCTGGCCGCCACTTCCTTGGAATGTGTTGCATGTAAAGCATCACCTGCCATTTTCCTCTGAATCATCACAAGTGTGGAATTTTAGTGAATGCTGTTTGAGGATTTGTTTCAAGTCTAAGAAATATTAGACAGAATCCAGTCTTCTGTTTGCTCTGTGTCAGTTAAATTTCTAGATTTGTAAAAGTAAATTCTAAATGTGCTTTATGCTTATTGCTGAATTTTAAGCATGATTTTTCATTTTAAAAGGATTTGTTTCCAGTTCCCCTCTAGGTACCCCAAAGTCATTGTTCTTGGATATAGAACAATACAATAACAAATTTGTTATTTGTTCTGTAAGTTCAAAAGGTCAATTTGTTGACCTTTCCATTCCTGGTTATCTTCTTATAAGAAAGAATAACCTTTTTATCTAGGCTAGAATTATCTAGTATCAACCAAATATACTGGATTTTCATAAATTGAAGGTTCACAATAGTTTACCTAAGCACTAAGGATAAGGGTTAATATCACTAAATAGTCATTTGAAGAAAAAGTAGCATAGTGGTTGCATATGCCAGTCTATAAGGTTATAAGCGTTTTTGTAGGTTCAGAGCAGCAGGAAGAAAATCTGTACATCCAGAGGCACAATGTGCAGGATGGCGTTAAATACCAATATAAGCAGCCAAGTGCACAAACTCTTATCTAAAGCAGAGTGATCATACACAGCAAAAGCAGATGTGGTCATATATCAGAGCACAGTTTACCTTGGTTCTCAGGTCCCTTGTAAGGGCATTCAAGTGCCCCTGGTACTGTTTATTCTAAGTCAAGTCTTGGAATAGCACAATTTTGCTGTAACACTGCCCTTTTGTATTTGTGGTTTCTGACCCTTCCCAAAGAACTTACCCAAAATATCTGTTTCCATTTAAAGTGGTACATAATGTTAGACTCTCCTAATTTTGAGCCAGACTCCACATTAGCAAGGCTTGCATCCTTATCTCGAGAGAGAAAGTAGAATCAATGTTCACATGATCCAAAAGAGTATCTCTTAAGTTTTAGCATCCCGGAAAGCCCTGTCCCCCACTATATTAGAATGACCCAAACAAGAGAGACTAAAGAAGCAAACTGTAGTTTCAGAGTGAGTTTTATTTGAAAGATGAGGGCTAGAGTGATGCCTCAACAGTTAAGAGCAGTGACTGCTTGTGCAGAGGACCTAGATTCAAATCCCAGCACACATGGTGGCTAACGGCTGTCTGTAACTCCAGTTCCAGGGAGTCTGACATCTTTTTCTGATGGCACTGTACACCATAGGTGCACTGACCTACATGCAGGCAATACACTCATACACATATAATAAAAATAATAAATGAAATTTAAAATAATAAAAAATAGTCATTTACAAGTACCATATTTTTTGAGACAGGGTCTCCCTGTAGCCCCAACTGGCCTGGAACTCACTATGTTGATCAGGCTGAGATCTGCCTGCCTCTGCCTCCCAAGTGCTGGGATTAAAGTGTACATCCCCATTCCTGGCCATATCTTTCATAATACAACAGGATCTATAGCTCTCAAAATACCCTACAAACTGGACATAATATTTTAACTATTCTTTAACATTTAATCTATGGTGCATTATGAATAATTCATAAAGAGCTTGTTTTAGGAGTCTTTCAAATTTTGTACCTTGAAATTTTTCTCAATTGATATATACACAAATGTGTCAAAAAGTTAAATGCTGCCCTAAACATTGTAATTATACTGATTATCTCTCATGAACTATTGACCGCATACATAGAACTTGCCACAGTACCCTAAATACAGGAATACTCAAAACCTAAGGCTTGCAGGTTCAGAAACTCAGATTCATCCACACTTAAAACTGGGTCTTACTTTCACTCATCTAGGGATATAGATTCTTATCAACAATGTGATTAACATGCTATGATGTGATGCAAAGTATAACATTTAGGGGCTGGAGAGGTGGCTCAGCCATTAAGAGCACTGATTGCTGCTGCACAGGATCTGGGTCTTGGTCCCAGCACCAACAAGGTTGCTAACAACCATCCTTAACTCCAGTTCCAGGGAATCTGATGGCCTCTTCTGGTTTCCATGGACACTGCACAACATGGGTGTATCTACATACATGCAATAGACTTATAACATAATAAAAAACAATAAAATATTTTAAAGAAAAGTATAGCAGGCATGTCTTTATTCAGCTGACAAACCACATGGGAAAACACTGATCAGAAGTCTGCCTGTCCATCATAGAAACCCAGAAAAGGAGAGTTGCTCAGCTTGAACATAGAATGGTCTCTGCCCTTGAGAATCTGTTAAGTCCCCTTCCTCACTGAGGCCTACTCGCCCAAAAGTCAGATATTCCTTACAGTGATACAGGCCAGCATATCACAACCACTACCTCCATAGTAACTGAGGAGCCCAGTATTCCATGCCAGCATGACAGACTCCCTTCCAAGTATCATCATTTAGCTAGAATTGCAATGATATTGCCAAATAGTCCTCTGAGATAGTGATCTAAAATCTTGAAAAAGATCTTACCAAACTGGGAAATGATAACTAAATTAGCTTCATCTTATGTCTTCTGCTCACAACTTCATGAGAGGTACTAAAAAAAAAATCTAAGGGGTTTCTGAGTGTGTGTAGCAAATAGAAAGCTGAGGAAAGAATGAGTTGAAACTCTTAAGTTCTATGATCATCCCTCGTATATTTGAGAAGTGTCTAGATGTGGGAATATGTTGTTAGTCTTAGTGCTTCAGAAGTTTTCAACAGCCAACTTTTCCTCTAATTTTAAACTGATAACAAGTATATCTTATGATAAATACAAGTTCATTGAAGCCATTAATGTGTGAAGCATCTTTTCTAATAAATTAAATTTGTTCTTTGAGGAGTTCATGCATGGATATTACACATACTGATTACCCTCAACCCCCACTTTCTCTTAAGATACCTCTAGAATATTTTTCCTTCAGCTCAAAACTTAATCTCTCCTTCCATCAAACAAAACACAAATGATGTTTCTATTTTCACCACTTTAAATCAACATACAGATTTAAAAATTGCAACTAAAACTGATAAATTATAGACAGAGTTTTTCATGAAGAATAATTTTTTTTCTGTCCAGGATCACTTAGTACAAATACTAACCTGAAACATGTATTGGAAATTCCATTTCACCAAGAGGTAGATTCACATGGAGTGTATGTCCTACATATACTTATATGTATCTTAATTCTTTGCATTTATTGTTTATAGTTTCATGCATATGTACTAAAGTATTTCAGTGTGCTTTTATCTTGTGAGCAGGAGTTAGTATAAATGTGAATATGCTTTTACTCAGATTGATATTTTGCTGGTGAAAATTACCTTTCTGTTTGGTATAATCGTAAATCATTTAAGTGTATTTTTTGTTTCAAAGCTTGCATTTCCACGTTGTAAATGGTTTTCTTTGGCTGTAAACCAAGCTCAACTAGCATTCACTGCATGAGATGTGCATGAGCATGTTCTAGCTGCCACATGTGCCTGGCAAAATTACTATCTTGTCATTTTCCTGACCGTTAGATAATTCTCTGATTGTTAAAAATGCTTTGTAGAACCTATTTTCATTTAACTATTGATTAATAGACTAAAGAGTATGTTAAATAATTAACTATATCTATACTTGGCAAGTCTTGGACTTCTATTTGCATAGAATAAGTTAAGCCACAGTTTATAGTTGTCTTGCTTTTACTCCAAAAGAAAAAGATAACACTGCTTGACATTCAGGGTTTGCAGATCAAATCTGGCTAATTGGCAGACTCTGGAGAATTGATTCTCATTCTTTCAGGCTCATGATATGAATTGGTTCTGTTGAGAGTTCACTGCTAATACATTTGCAAGGCCTTAGTGGGGTTAATCTACAGTCCCACATAACAAAAAGACCTTATAATAGATAGCAAAACTCTCTTTGCTACTGTTTTATCATTTCCTAGTAGTGTATTACAGATAGTTGCTTGAATGTAATTTTTTCACATTCTGTCCTAAGAGCCATTTATGTGCATAATTTGTTAAATCAAACTGTTTCAATGATTCTTGTCTGGAATAGAACTATGACAGAGGTTTTTGACATTTGAACACAGATTTTTGGAAGTAAATATTTTATTATACACAGTTTTATGAGACTAGAGAATCATGGAGATGTAAAATTCTAGCTCTCTGACTTGACCTGAATTGTGGGTGTGTGATGAAAACCCGCTCATCATTTGTTTTTCTCTTTTCAGCCTTGGAATGGATGGCTTTGGCAAACCAGTGAACATCCTTGGACGCCCTGCCACAGCATATGGATTCCACCCTGATGAACCGTACTACTACGGCTTTGGTTCTCAATAAAGACACCCTCCCTGTGTGTACTCTCAGCTTAGAAGAAATCTGTGTGGATTGGATTAACTTTGAATCTTGACTTAATAGTGCATGTTGATACTATTGTGGGAGTCTGTTTTCTTATTTTTCCACATTGCTAGCTGCAGATTAATTCCAACCTTATGTCTTCTGTTAAATACCATTGACAATAACAGTGTTCACTCATTCAGCTATATCATGATGCAAATAACATTTCCCATGAGACTCAAAGTGATTGTTGAGAATCTACTATACTTGAAAACAAATACTACATTATGTACATTAACTGACTAATCTCTATTAAAAAGCAGCATAAGTGCAAATGAATGAGCCAAGTTATATTTACTGTGTTTCATTAGAAGTTACATATTTACATAGGGTACACTTGAATTGTTTTCTGCTTTTTCCTTCTTAAAAACTCCTTAGTATTTCATGTGATTTGTTCTACCTGTACATTTTATTTTAAAAGAATCTCAGCTACTTATTCTATGCTGTGTGTCTCAGAGTTTCTTCACAAAGTTATTAACTATAAGTTTTTTAAGTTAAAGATGAGCATTATCTATAAATGATGTTATATATCAGTAGTCTCGTATGTGATTTGGATTCATGACCTTTTAATTATAACAGAAAACTTGAGGCAGTTGCCATAAGTGGAGCAGGATTAAATTGGACTTCTAACTCCTCTTCTTCCTGAACTTTGGAACGTGAAGTATGGAAAAGCCCGAGTGTTTTCATCTTGATGGAGAAAATGAAGGAAAGAACTCATTTCTTCCTCTTTCTCTCATTGTTCATTTCCTGTGTGTTCGCTCTTTAAATAAGACTAGGAAATAGATAGGGACACATGATCAATAATGAGTTTTGAATAATTCATTAGTACTACAATACTGAAATTTTTCTTGAAAAACCAAGCAAGTGAAATAAACATAAGCCATAGATTGTTTCTTGCTCACCTCTACTAAATACTTTTCTGTTGTTTATCACATACATGGTATAAGTAAATATATATATGATATTAATAGAAAAATAAAGCAACTTATAAGCTGACTTAAGAAGAACATTCCCTATAATTCATAACATTTCCAGGGCTGTGCACACATTCCTTATATATTTCCATTATTTTAGTACTCACAGATTGAGAAATTGTAGTGTTTCCACCCAAGTATGGACTGGTTCACCATTGCCTCATTTATGTTAAGTTTACCAATGAGATTCATAATGAAGAAATGTCTAAAATTCCTGTGTACATGAGAGAACAAAAAGGTTTGTCATTTGGCACTTTTAAAAGTACTATTTATAATGTAAGTCACATATCCTGGCCTCACCAATGTTTGACTACAGATTAAGGTCACACTTTAATGACATGTATTAGAAATAGCTTGAGGCAAAACAATTAGAATTTCCATAAGAATTTTAGAAAGATGGGCTAGGGCTAGAGTTCAGTAGTAGAGCACTTGCTTGGCATGCATACAACCCTGGGTTCTGTCCCCAGCACTGCAAATAAAACAATAAAGTTAAATTTAAAATATCATTTAAAAAACATAAAATACTTTAGAGAAACAAACTGCCTTCAGACTTTTGACATTAAGTTGCTGAATGCATTAGACCGTGAACTACAGAACTGCTTTTTTTGTTGTTGAAGGACAGATTTAGAATTCAAAAATACTTCACTTGAACAGTTTTCTCTTAGTTTTTGAGTGTTTTGTTTTGTGAAGAAGATGGCTTTTACTTGTCTTCATCCATTTGTCTGCAACTTTTCTTTTTCAATACCAGGGATTGAGCCTAGATCTTTTGCACATAGTAGGCAGGTACATACCCCTGAGCTGGTTCTCAGCTAGTAAATGGGTATTCTAAATATACCTCCTTTTTTTTGACACAGTGTCTCACTATGTGTCCTGGCTGGCCTGAAATGTGCTAGGTAGCTCAGGCTGGCCTCAAACTCACAGTGATTCACCTGCCTCTGACCCCCCCCCCCAGTGCTGAGATAGAGGGTATGCACCACCATACCCAGCAAAAGTGATGCATTTTAAATAATGCAAAATTAACTTTTTTGTGAGAAGTCACAAAATGACTTGATGTACATTGAAAACTAGTTGACAGATATGAATAATGATTATAAAACTAAACAAATTATTATTCCTGAAAATACATTAATTCAATGATGAATGACTTAGTTTTAAACTCAAGGAGTAAGCTGAAGAGATAATGCTTTTGAAACTTTTCAGAGACATCCATCCAACCTTGACTTTGAATAAAATGGGAAAAACATCTCCTGAGAAGTTGAGGCAACATTTAAGTAAGTGTGTGTGTGTGTGTGTGTGTGTGTGTGTGTGTGTGTGTTACATTTAAATATCTTTGCATGTAGACTCAGATTCACATTATTTATATAAAATTGTAAGCTCTGGATCACCTGATGGGAAACAAATTCTTTGTAGAGGAATGTACTTTAAACCCAGATTTCACAGAATTCCTTCAGATTAAGGTCAACCAAGCAGAAGCTTGCATGTAAAAATGACACCAAGAAGAGGAAGCAGTGTGAAGTTCCTTGCCTCCACCACATACGGACTCCAGAACA
The DNA here is from genome assembly GCF_000622305.1 of Nannospalax galili. Lineage (NCBI taxonomy): Eukaryota > Metazoa > Chordata > Mammalia > Rodentia > Spalacidae > Nannospalax > Nannospalax galili. Next base: position 10,076 of record NW_008352395.1, on the reverse strand, counting down.
AATCTGTTTAAAACAGTTAAAAATAAATGTCAAATTGAACACATGAGCAAGAAATATAACAAATGAGAAAGGTCAAACATATAAAACTAACATTCTATATAAAATATGGTCATGTGTAAAACTAATTTGACAGATGAAATGATACTTTTAAATTATTGTTTTACTTTTCATCCACATATATAGTATACATTGAGTGTATTGCTCTCGTACCATACCCTCATTTTCTCCCCCTTCCCCCTCCTGTTAGGCCCCTTGATCCCCAGACAGCTTCATTTCTCCTTTCATGTCATCTATGTGTACATTATTTTCTGTATCTACATGAAATCTAGGAACCAAAAGAGAGAAAATAGTCTCTTTCAGAGACTAGCTTATTTTTTAATTTGACTACCTCTAGTTGTAGCCCTTTTCCTGCAAATGATATGACTTCATTCTTCTTTATGGCTGAAAATTTTCCATTGCATATGTATTTTCTTTACCCATTTCTGTGTTGTTGGACATGTTGGTTGATTCCATAACTTGACCGTTGTGAATAGTGCTGCAATAAACGTTGATGTGTAAGTATCTCTGTAGTGTATTGACTTAGAATCCTTCAGGTAAATACCCAGGAGTGGTAGAGCTGGGTTATATGACCTAGTTTTAGTTTTTTGAGAAACCACTGTAGTGCCTTCTGTAGTGACTGGACTAGTTTACTCCCCTTTCTC
>NW_008352395.1:6312-9256 GCF_000622305.1 Nannospalax galili | reverse complement strand
GTGTGTGTGTGTGTGTGTGTGTGTGTGTGTGTGTGTGTGTGTTTGTGTATGTGTGTGTGTGTGTGTGTGTGTATGCTTTTAATTAGAGTTGATTACAGTAGAATGGATGAGGGGTTATTTACAGGAGCATGGACAGCTTAACAACTTCAACACTAAAGAAATTCCCGCTCTTCCCTAGCACCGTTAACTACCTAGAAGTCCACAGGGAAGGCCAGTTTCATGAGCCCCTCCCCTATCCATGATGGAATAACAGCTCAGTCTCTGTATAGATGTGGGTATTGTACAGGTAATCGCAGCTACTGTGAGTTCTTGCTTGGAAGATAGTGTTCCACCACACTCCACCCCTTCCTCCCTTCTTCCACATCAACATAGTTTTCATTTGCATTTCTCTGGTGGCTAATGAGGTTTTACATTTTTTCATGTTTGTTGGCCATTTGTATTTCATCTTTTAATAACTTTATATTCATTTTGACACTATTTAATAGCTTGACAAAACACATCACAAGGAAATTAAAAATGGAAATTTTGAGTATTTAGAATACATGTTGGAAACACATGCATACCACAAACCTAGGGTCATGAATACCAGGGATTGACTGCTGGGGTGACCTTGCTTGGGGTTTAGATGCCCTCTAAGGCATAGGCACAAGGCACAGAGGGGACCTGGCCCTTGGTGTCACCTGTGCCCTGGTCAGTGTAGAAGAGGACACCTGTGCTGCACCAGCTGGTGCTGGCCACAGTGATGTGCTGCACAGTACATGGACTAAGGAATCCCTCTGTATTTGATGATTGGAAATCTGCCACACTCCCCTGCCCAAGCTAAAAGAGGTTCAGAACAGGCTCATACAATAAAGTGAAGTACTAGAAGTGGACATTTAAGCCCAGCCCTGAGGCTGAACCTGTATTTTACTGTCTTCTCTGTAGTGACTGCCTGCATCTACAAGAGTTTTTCTGGCCAGATTTTCCCAAAGAATGGGGAAACAAGACTTTGGTGAAGTCTTCCACAGTGTTTCCGCACCATAGACCCAATCTCATCTATATCAACAAAACACAACTGCTGCAAACAAAATAGCCTTTTCTGAAAACAACTTGAAATGCAAGCTTTGTTCCTTTCTGTAGTAGTTAGCGATGAATCTATTTTACTTTCTTTGCTAAGTCCATGTATGGCAAACACTTTTTTAAAAATATTTTATTTTTATTTTATGTGCATGGATGTATTGCCTGCATGTAGGTAAGTGCACCCATGTTGTGCAGTGCTCGCAGAGGACAGAAGAGGCTGTCGGATCCCCTGGAACTGGAGTTACAGTTGTTAGCTGCCATGTGGGTTCCGGGATTTGAACCCAGGTCTTCTGCAAGAATACTAACAGTGTTCTTAACCACTGACCCATCTCTCCAGCCTGTTTACCCACTTTTAAAGAGGTTGGGAGTGTGAATAATCTCACTGCTGACCCATCTCTCCACCCTGTTTACCCACTTTTAAAGAGGTAGGGAGTGTGAATAATCTCACTGTAGTGTGGTGGAATTGATATGAATGGGAATTAAGCCTAAGTTTCAAAGGGGAGAGAGAAAAAGGCAGAAAGTGGGGAGAGAAAGATCAAATATAGTATGGAAACAGAATTTTCCAATTTAACAAAAGATGAACATATCTACAGAGGAAGGAAGGAAAGTTTTCTAGATGGTGACTATGCACACCCCTAGGAATGCAAAAGCAAGAGAGTTCAATGTATCAGAGAGTAAGAAATGGCCAGAAAAGCATTCTTGAAGATACTACACTTCTAAGCCAGGCATGATGGTGCACACCTTTCATCACAGCTCTTGGGAAGGGGAGGCAGGTGGCTGTCTATGAGATCGAAGCCAACCCGGTCTACACAGCAAGTTCCACATCAGCTGAGGCTGCAAGAAGACCCTGCCTCAAAAAACAAGAAAATTAACCAAGGCATTATAGTTAGGCAGATAATATATCTCAGCAAGAATTGGAGTAAATAATCAATATAATACATTTGGTGTATTGATCTAAAATAACTGCCAAACTATATGTAGCCCAAACCATTCTAGTCCAAAAGAAGATGGAATTAACATTTTTATATAAGAAATATATGTTTTGATCAGTGTAGCAGCTCTGATCTCAGCAGACCTCCAGAGAGTGCCGAGTTCTGGTCTCCCTCTAGCAGAGGGCCTGAGAACACAGGGCACTTCCTGATCCTGCCTCTATGTGGTGGTGAGCTTCCCCTAATTGCATCACCCATTGCCATACCTGGGATTTTGTGAGTCCCTCTCAAGGCCCAGGAGCAGATCTGGCTTTGGTAGACTAAAGCTGAGATCCTAGCAGACTCCCTGAGAGAGTAGGTTTCAACCTCCATCGGTGTAGCAGCTCTGATAGCTGACCGCCAGAGAGTGCCGAGTTCTGGCCTCCCTCTGGCAAAGGGCCTGAGAATGCAGGGGACTGCCTGAGAGCCCCCAATCCTGCCTCCACGTGGTGAAGGAAGCCTGAGTGTACCTGACTGGAACCTGAATTGGGCTTCTGTAGGTACTCCTGAATACATCAATACCCTCCAAATTAAACCTGAGAGAACCTGAACCCTGTACCAACTAGCTTGACATAACCAATAAAGAAAGGTTCTAAGCACCCCAATAATACAAACAGAAGCATACTTCAACTTAATTTTCATATCAGAATCATAAACAACAAAAGAAATTCACATGCCAAAATCACAACGAAATAATAATAAAATGGAAAGCCAAAACACTATGGCCCCACCAAACTCCACCAATCCTGTAGAAGAGTTCTACAAGGAGAACCCCCTAAAGATAACCCAGGACACTGAATTTAAAGGAAAAATCATAAACATAATCAAGGAATTCAACGAATTTAAAGAACACATGAATAAACAAATCAAAGAGCTAAAAGACAGGGATAAACTTCTGAATGAATTCACAGGAGATA
>NW_008352395.1:1081-6279 GCF_000622305.1 Nannospalax galili | reverse complement strand
CTCCCCACGACATATCATAGTAAAAACACTAAATGGACAGAACAAAGCGAGAATACTGAAAGCAGCAAAAAAATGAATGAAATGGAAAACAGAATATCAACACTGGAGGATAAAGTTGAAGAACTGAACCACTCAAGCAAAGATTATGGAAAATTAAAAAAAAAAAACACAGAGGAATGGAATATGCAACAGATGTGGGAAACCATGAAAGGACCAAATCTATGGATCATGGGAATAGAGGAAGGAGAATGTCAGGTTAATGGTGTTGACCAGATCTTAAACAGGATTGTAGAAAAGAATTTCCTGAAATTAAGGAAAGACATCCCCATACAAGTACAGGAAGCACATAGAACACCAAATAGGATCAGCAGAAAAGAAACTCCCCACGACATATCACAGTAAAAACACTAAATGTACAGAACAAAGAGAGAATACTGAAAGCAGCAAAAGAAAAACAATAAATCACATATGAAGGAAAGCCCATCAGAATTACAGCTGACTTATCAATGTTGCAGTGTCCTCAGCAACATGGCCTTATCAACCTTTCTAGTGTACAACCAACATTAGTGGCAATAGCCTTGGTGAATTGGAGGACCTCAAGGATCTCTCTCTGACCAACAGCTCATAGGGGGGCAACCCACCCCTGGTACTGTAAATTTTCTTAACAGTTGTCTATAGCTGGTCTTTGCTTCTTCAGGTATCTTTCAAATGGGCTTCACATCTATAAAACACTTGAAGGAAGGTTAACATATACTAAATCACTCATAGACAAGGTCTCACAAAGCATGAAAAGGTTTTGTCCATTTGTATTAACTGTTTTCTCCATAGATCCTTGTTAGGTATCATAGCATGGGTACAAGGCATTAATTTGGTTAATATACTTACAGGTGTTGGCTCCTATGGCCTGACCCTGCACTGGGCTAAAGAACCAGGGGGCTTCTCCTGTCCCTGCTGCACCTTTTGGTTCCCTGAGACAGACAGGCTCTGGGTCTGCCTCCTGACTGTAGCCATATCTGTCATCATCCCATTGACCACACCAGGTTTCTGGGGGAGAACTTGGTGGGAAAAGCTGCTTCCACCCCTAGTATAGCCTTTATCAGAAGAGAAATGCATCTTATTTAATCCTTTTGGGTTCTTAACCACCCCTTGTACAGTTGTTATCCTTCGAATGTTCTTTGTAAATGGTTCTTCTGGCTTTAAAACCTTCCAGAAATGCCTTAGTACCAAATTTGGTTTTCTATCAATTTTTTCTCTGGGGATTTTCACTTGACGTAAGTCTTGCCAAATTTGTCTTCGAGTAACCCAAGTGGACTATTTCTTCAGTCTGGTCTTTTTTATATCTCTTAGAGGGTGTTCTGTTATTTTACAGACAAGTTTTACATGTTGGTCAGAATCATTTAGATTTGCTTAAAGCCTCTCTTACTTTATAAAGATCCTGTCCCATCAAAGGGCTTAGTAAAACCATTAAAGCCCCATACCATTTTCGAGGTCCCAGTTGAATTAGGCTTTCCTTCATATCTGTGGTGAATTCAGTCTTATCTGGCCCAGTGAACTGGACATCATATATTGCTTTACCGATACCTAGTTCTCTCAGTAATGCCTGCCCCTCCTTTATAGTCCTCCAGCCCCTGCTAATCATGTTAGTATCACTTGGTGACAACCATGTATGTTTAATGCCTTTAACCAGCCACCCCATTAAGGACTGCTCCTCCCTGGTTTGGCCAGGTTGATCAGAAAGAAAGAAAGAAAGAAAGAAAGAAAGAAAGAAAGAAAGAAAGAAAGAAAGAAAGAACAAATCCAAATCAACAAAATCAGAGATGAAAGGGGAACCATCACAACAGAAACCCAAAAAAGCCAGACCATTATAATGGAATATTTTTAAATATTCCATTATAAATACAATATTTTAAATCTGAAAATCTAAAAGAAATGGATGGATATCTGAAATCAGGGGAACCACCAAAGTTAAACCAAGAAGAGATCAACAGGTTAAACTGACCCATAACATATAAGGAAATTGAAACAGTAATACAAAGCCTCCCAACTAATAAAAGCCCAGGCCCAGATGGATTTACAGCAGAATTCTATCAGACATTTAAAGAAGATCTCCAACCAATACTACTTAAATTATTCAAAACAATAGAAACAAAGGGAGAACTCCCAAATTCCTTCTGTGAAGCCAGCATCACTCTAATACCCAAACCGGGTAAAGATGCAACAAAAAAAGAGAACTATACACCCATATTCAATGAACATCGGTGCAAAAATTCTCAACAAAATAAATACTTACAAACCACATAAAGACATACATTAAAAAGATCATTCACCCTGATCAAGTAGGCTTTATCCCAGAGATGCAGGGATGGTTCAATATACACAAGTCGATAAATGTCATTAATCATATAAATGGACTCAAACACAAAAACACATTGTCACATATATAACAAACCCACAGCCAACATCATTCTAAATGGAGAAAAACTGGAAGCATTCCCATTGAAATCAGGAACCAGACAAGGTTGCCCACTATCCCAACTTCTCTTTAACATGGTACTTGAAACTCTTGCAAGAGCAATAAGACAAGAGAAGGAAATTAAAGGAGTAATAATTGGAAAAGAGGAGCTCAAATTATCCCTTTTTCAGATGATATGATAATATATCTAAGGGATGCCAAAAATTCCATGCGCAAACTCCTAGAAATTATTAACACATTCAGTAAAGTGGCAGATTACAAAATTAATCTACAAAATCTGAAGGCTTTCTATACACCAATAACAAGCAATCAGAGAAAGAGTACATGGAAACATTCTCCTTCACAATAACTGCAAAAAAAAATATCTGGGAATAAACCTGACCAAAGCCAGTAGCCGGGTGTGGTGGCACATGCCTTTTATCCCAGCACTTGGGAAGCAGAGGCAGGCCCATCTTTGTGAATTCATGGCCAGCCTGGTGTACATAGTTTCAGGACAGCTGGGGCTACAAGGAGACCCTGTCTCAAAAAAAAAAAGACAAAAAAATGAAAGGGATTGAGGAAGACATCAGAAGATGGAAGGACCTCCCATGCTCATAGATTGGAAGAATTAATATTGTGAAAATGACCATCCTACCAAAAGCAATATATAGATTCAATGCAATCCCAATCAAAATCCCCATGACATACTTCACAGAATTAGAAAAAACTATCCTTAAATGCATATGCATAGCCAAAGCAACCCTGAGCACAAAGAACAACACTGAGGGGCTTACTATACCAGATCTCAAAGTATACTACAGAGTTACAGTCATAAAAGCAACATGGTACTGGCACAAAAATAGACACATAGATAAATGAAGCATCATTGAAGATTCAAACCTGAGTACACGAAATTTCAGCCTCCCAATATATGACAAAGGTGCCAAGAACACACAATGGAGGAAAGATGGCATCTTCAACAAATGGTGCTGGCAAAACTGGATCTCCACCTGCAGAAGAATGAAACTAGATACTTACCTTTCATCTTGCACAAAAGTCAACTCCAAATGGATCAAAGACCTCAATGTGAAACTGGAAACCCTGAAACTATTAGAAGAAAATATTGGCAGTAACTTACAAGATATAGGTGTAGGAAAGGATTTTCTAAATTGGACAGAAGCTGCTTAGCAATTAAGGTCAGCAATCAACAAGTGGGACCTCATTAACCTAAAGAGCTTCTGTACAGCAAAAGACACAATCAAAAAAGTGAAGAGAAAATCCACAGAATAGGAAAAAATCTTCACCAGTGACACATTTGATAAAGGTTTAACATCCAGAATATATAACGAACTCACAAAACAAAGAATTGAGAAACCAAAAGGTGGGCTGAAGATCTAAACAAGAGTTCTCAAAGGAAGAAATAAAGATGGTTAACAAACATCTCAAAAGTGTTCTACATCATTAGAAATTAGGGAAATGCAAATTACAACCACCCTAAGGTATCACCTTACCCCAATCAGCCTGACTAGGATGAAGAGAACAAATGATACCAAATGCTGGCGAGGATGTGGAGAAAGGGGAATGCTCATTCACTGCTGGTGGGATTGCAAACTCATGCAACCTCTACAGAAAACATGCAGAGAACTCTTAAAAAACTAAAAATAAACCTAACATATGATCCGGTTGTACCACTCCTTGGTACACTCAAAGGACTCATCCTATTGTAGAGACACTTGTACAACCATGTTTGTTGCCGCTCTTTTCACAATAGCTAAGAGATGGCTAAAAGATGGAAGCAACCTAAGTGTCCCTCAACTGATGAGTGGTTAACAAAAATGTGGTATATTTACACAATGGAGCTCTATTCAGCAGTAAAGAAAGATGAAATAATGAAATTTGCAGGTAAATGGATAGATCTAGAAACTGTTATACTACGTGAAGTAACACAGACTTGGAAAAACAAACGATGTATGTTCTCCCTCATATGTGGATCCTAGCACCAAATCCTTTTAAATTCCAGGTCCTTTTTTTTTTGTCTTTTTTGAGACAGGGTCTCCTTGTAGCCCCAGCTGTCCTGGAACTCACTATGTAGACCAGGCTGGCCTCAAACTCAGAAAGATCTGCCTAATAATATGACGCTATATAGCAGTCCCTTCTGTATGAAATAACTACCATCATCACGACTTCAGCTGAGCCTTATCACTAAACATGACACAATTGGGCTTGTTGACAGTTGTGCTCATTCATTAAAGGATGGCCAAGCAGGGTCATTGGACCCTCACTGGATTATCTAGCCACTCTTCCCAGCCAACTGTATGTAATTTGACCCTAATCACACTTGGCCTCCTGGATCTGGGGAGGGCTAAAGTATACAATCTGAGGAAGGCTAGGAAAAGAAGGCATGACCTATGCTGGGTAAAGGCTTTCCAGTGTGCATACCCTCAGGTCATACACACACCTCAGCAACCCCTCAGTTATCTTGGAAAGTAAGCTCAATAAATACATTGGTTCCCCAGTAAAACTTTAATCAAACATTGGCTTGACACTAGGACTTTAAAAGGGAATAAGCATTGCTTAGCATCCCCAGGAAAAGAAGTCTCACAACAGATGGAAAATTTATTTGTTAATGCTATTATGTATCACAATTGTTTTTTAAAAAAGAAAATGAGAATGCAAAAGATGTTAAAAGGATATGGGAATGGAGATATTTTCCAAAATAGAAAAAATGAGAAAGCCTAAGTAAGTA
>NW_008352395.1:0-744 GCF_000622305.1 Nannospalax galili | reverse complement strand
TTTAAGGAAAAAGCATTATTATCTGGTAGTATTAAAAACTCACCAAGGCAGTGTCACCATTGTTCACTGATCCATCTAGCAAGATTTCCAATTAGGTCCAGACACAGGGCCTCTACACTGTGGAAAAATACAGAGTAAGGAGGGCTCTAGACCTGGAATGATGTGCTCCTGGAGTGGAGTTCTGGTTCTTCTAATATTTTTATTATCATTGTTATTTTTATTATTAATGAATCATGGTCTCATTCTGTAGCCTAGACTGTCCTTGAAGTCATGGAGATACACCTTTTTCAGCCTTCTGAGTGCTGTAATGAGAGGCACATTTAGAGGCTCGCTTAGACAAGAGTGTACATAGAGGAAAAGAGCTGTCATTCAATCATCCTTTCCCGTCTACACTGTAAGTAGTCGTCTTTTGCCATTAAGTTTTCCACTTTTGAAGTTGATGCTTTATTAGATAATGTGGTTTTTCTTTTCACATGTTATCTTTACATTTTATTGTTTCCTTTCTCTGCAGATGTGTAGTTTAGGGTTAAGAGTCTCACAGACTATTGAAATCTCTTTAATGACCCTGTTTAATTATTACATGGTTATATTAGATAGGTGTACAATGAATTACACTTGATCCTCATTCTATAGTGAGAATTTAGGTATTCCACTGTAAGGCTGAATTACAATTACCTTGCTGACATTTTTTTTAAAGAATCTTTAATTTTTTTTTAATATGTGCATTACAGAAAGCAAAACGCA
>NW_008352394.1:2313444-2315066 GCF_000622305.1 Nannospalax galili | reverse complement strand
TGCAAGAACAACCAATGTTCTTAACCACTGAGCCATCTCTCCAGCCCCAAAATTTTTATTTATTTTTATTTTATGTCTATGAGTGTTTTGCCTATCTGTATGTAAGTGCACTCACATTGTGCAGTGCCCACGGAAGCCAGAAGAGGGTATCAGATTCCCTGGAAATGGAGTTATAGACAGCTGTGAATCACCATGTAGGTGCTGGGAACTGAACTCAGTCCTTTGCAGTGCTCTTAACCACTGAGCCATCTCTCCAGTCCCTCTCTCCTCCTTTTTTGAAAAGACTGATGCATAAGGTTGAAACAGATAACTTGCTGGACTACTCATGCCAGGGTTTTACAGACAGCCCCATATTTTTTCAACAGATCCTAGCTAAAGACCTAAATGGTTCAACTTTAGACAAATAAATGTTTTTATAATATGTAAATATGTAAAATATGATCTCTTTATCTGTTCTCCTTCCTTAACACAGGTCCCAAATTGTCTTTAAATTCACTAGCTGACAGAAAATATGGTATTTCTAAGTCCAAGGCCAGTTATTATCCCAAAAGGATTTACTTCAATTCAGGTCTTAGAGTTCTTTTGGCTGATTGTATCTAGGGTGTTCCATTCTCAGCATAGAAAATAGTGCACAATCTTTTTGTGACTAACAGGTCTCTGTAGGCTTTGGATTCCTGGATGTGCAAAAACCCAGTGAATCATATAATAGTCTACTATTCGGGAGATTTTATTTCCCAGATCACTCAGTCTTGTAGTTAAATCTCTGGAAATTAGATGTTTGTCTTCATTTCTTTTGGAGACCCCAGTCCCCCAGAAAGATGAAACATGCTAATCAAACCCTAAAGTTATCTATTAAAAAGGTTTCTCAAGGGTTGGGGAATAGAGCTCACTGGTACAATGCTTGCCTAGCATTCATGGGGTCCTTTATTCAATCTCCATATCTATCAAAAAAGAAATAGCAAAACAGAAACAAATAAAAAAGCTTTGCCAAGAGCCTCAACTTGCTCAGAGGGTATTACTATCAATACCCCTTCATAGAGCCTATATATGCCCTCATCCAGCTCATCCTGAGCCTTGTGATGTGCTTTATGGATGCCTTTATCTTTTTAAAAAATATTTTATTTATTATTTTTATTTTATGTATACGAGTGTGTTGCCTGCATGTATGTAAGTGCACTGTGTTGTGAAATGCCCATGGAGGTCAAAAAAGAATGTCGGATCCCCTGGAACTGGAGACATGGATGGTTGCTAGCCTCCATGTTGGTCCTGGGAATTGAACCTGGGTCCTCTGCAAGAGGAGCCAGTGCTCTTAACTGCTGAGCTGTCTCTCTAGCCCCTTGCTTTTTTCTTTTTAAAGATTTGTTTTATTTTTTTAAATTATGCAATTATGTGTAAGTGTGTATCTGTGTGTGGGCATGAGCATGTGAGTGCAAGTGTCAGCAGAACCCAGAAGAATGTGTCAGATCCCCTGAAGCTGGAGTTACAGGCAATTGTGAACTGCCTGAAATGGGTGCTGGGAACAAAATTCCTGTTCTCTGAAAGAGCAATACACGCTCTTAACCACTGAGCCATATTTTCAGCTCCTGTTCTTTATTTAAAAATTATAATGTTGTTGATATTAT
>NW_008352394.1:2308513-2309930 GCF_000622305.1 Nannospalax galili | reverse complement strand
GAAAGAGTAAAAGCTGGACTCCTGGGTGAGGATCTTCTGACCTTCCCTGGCAGTGTCAATAGCTCAATTACTATTACCAAATACCTGGCTACCACTGTATTGCTCTGCTCTAGTTGCCGTGGCTAGGTGGCAAAGCCCAAGAAACACATCTTGTTATAACCCAAGGAAACGTTCTTTACCACACCCGCCTATGCCCCATTTCAACCAGAAGTAGCCAGACTGACTCAATGTCCATCTCGTAAGTATTTTTAAGATCTCAACCCTGGAAGGTCATTGATTGATGACCTGATTCTAGGAACCCTGAAACTTTATGAGATTCATTTATAGCAGTAGGCTTTCTGATAAAAACCAAAGACATAGAATTCCTCCCTCCATAATAATCAAACCAAACAGACCTACCAACACTTGGACAGGACAAGGTCCCCCAGGAAAGCTGCTTGTTCAAGAGACTTTAGAAATAGAATTAAGTCTGCTTACAATGTAGATCAACACAGTGGGTCCTTTGGCTGTTTTTCACTCTCACCCCTTGAGAGTGTGATCTCCAGTACTTTTCAACAAACTGCCTATTGATACATGACTCTCTGTATTTCATCTGAATTCTTTTTCTGGAAGTTACAAGAACTGGGGAGCCTGGGGGAATCTGGGTGAGATATCAGTGACACTTTTAGGGGTTAAGTCTGTGGCTGTTAACAACCTTTGACCTCAAGGTGCTGAAGTGTTGTCAAGAAAACTTAAGAAAAGAACTGTGGAAGGAGAACAGCTCCACACAGTCAGGGAAGGGCTGTTACTACTCTATCACTCTTGTAACATGGTTGTGTGCTCCATGGGAGTGAGATAGGTAGAGATGGTGAGATGTCACCGTAGTACTGGGGCCTCTGGTTAGCTCAGGCCATGAACAAGCTTCCTGGTTCCATGTTGTTGAACATGGTTGGATTTTGGGTTGGCCTCCATTGAGTCACCTGACAAATAGGATGTGGAAGCAAAGTTGAAATGTAGAGGATGGAGGTGAGGACTGCTGATTATTTCCAAATATGTACTTCTCCTTCATCTAGCACCTCTGACTGTAAACTGGGATTTGTAGTTGCCCAGTAGAAAGTATTCATTTTACAGGCAACTACCCTGCTTGCTAAGATGGTCTTGTGACTAAGTTTTGGCCCATGAGAGTAAAGAGAATTGCCATGCAGAAGCTCCCAAAGATCTTCTTTAAAAGGCAAGAAATTAATAGTCCAACTCCTCAGCTCACCTTCCCTACTCCACTCTCTGGAAATGCCATTTTGAGGGCCAGTGCTATAGCTGTCATGGTGGATCATGAAGATGAAACCAAGTTATGCTGAAGGCAGAGTGGTGAGCTGGGTCCCTGAGGATTCTCCATATCATCCCTGTGTGCTGTATATATGGGCGATGTGTGTGTATATAT
>NW_008352394.1:2302122-2307304 GCF_000622305.1 Nannospalax galili | reverse complement strand
GATGGTTTGATTTTGAGATGAAAGGTGGTTTTCTCCCAACTGACTCTGCTTCTTTGACAGTCTAGCTGTGTGTGACAAATCTTCTCATGTGCCAAACACATTGCCTTCACTTAAAAAAAAATTCCCATATTTGCCCCAAGACTGATGACTAGAGTGACTAGGATTCTACTTGAATTTCAGAGCTGGGAATGAGGGGAGAGGGATAGGGAGAGGAAGGAAGTGTAACCATCCAGCAAGGGGGATGGTGTTCTGGAAATGTTTGTGCCCCTCTCTTTGGCTATCACAATATTGAAACAAAGGTCCCCAAGGAACTGGAATTTCCCCAGGAATCCTCATGCTGGAGGAAGGAGAAGGTGAAGGCTGGTGACTGCCGAGGAGGAGGGGATTTAATGCAGTTCAGACAATTTGTCACACGACCTTTACAGGAGAGACTGCTGCTAAAACAGTGATGGGCAGGTCCACACCTTGACCAGGACTGCTCAGCTATGCATGCCTTGTGTTCTTTATTTAAACCTAATCCCTGAAAAGATGGGCTTGAGGGTCACTGAACCTGTTTGTTCCTCTTCCCAATGTGGCCACATTGCATAAAGCTCCTTTCTCTGTTTTTTATTATTGCTTGCCTGTTTAACTGGCCTACTGAAGATGGCTGTCTGAGCCTAGCTTGTTAGGGCTTCTAAGGCTCTGGATCCGACCCTAACAACTCCAGTAACAAAAGGGGATCTGATAAACTGAATTTACCTGAGATTCCGACTTGAGCAGCATCTCAGGCTGGACCCAGTCTTTCCATCGGTGAAACCACATTTTGGCTGTGTTTGCCCCAGTAGGTGCTCAGCACTAAGGGAAAGTGGTCTTGGCTAACCCTCGGCATTCTGGACACATCCAGAACTTGAGGGACTGGTGCCTCAGGTGACCAAAGTGCGTCTGCCTCCTAGCCTATAGCGGTTAAATAATAGCCTTTGTTCTGCAGGCTCTTCTATTTTCAGCCACTGAATACAATTTATAAAACAAAAAATATCCCTGTCCCCACCCCCCCCTTATCAGGTCTCTTATAGTTATAGAATAAGGTGCCTGGGAACGCGCAGGGAGCTGGTTTCCATGGCAACGACAAGCCATTATATTCTAAAGGCCAAGCCAGAGCTCCGCCCCCTCGTCCTCACCACTGCTGGCGTCTTTCTGCAGCTATCCAAAATAAACTTGCTGTCTAATGTAAATCTCTCGTATAATTAGAGATGAGCTAATCGCTGCCCCGCCACCTTTGCGCGGCCCACGCATCATGTTAGCAGTTCCTGGAACAGCAATGCTGACGGACTGTTTGATGTCGTATCTTCCTTCCCCAGGGACTAGGAGCAGCATAATTCTACGTGCGTGTGGGACCCACGAACCGGAAGACCCCCTGACTTCAGTGACTTGCTCAGAACTTGGCAGTGCTTGGCCATTGGATCTATGACTTTCCCTTGGCTCTCCATGAAGAGAGGCAGAAAAAAGTCTCTCTGGAGGGGGCATGGAGCTCTCTTTCAGGGTCACCTTCTGTGAGGCATTGGTGACTCAGAAAATTGGCTCTCGCCACCCATCCCCAACCCCATCCCCTGTTTCTTGCCCTGCTCATGGGCTAGCTGGAGGTGGGTCTAGCACACTTGGTGTCTAGGGCCTGGGTGTTTTGTTCCCGTCCACTGGGGACCCTACCTGGCATTCTGAGGACAGAGTGTCTTGGGAAATTCCACTCTCCTCTGATCCCTCCAGGTCCACTCTTTTTCTCAGGTCTCAGCTTGATGCCTCATCTGCCTGGTGGACTCTCAGAAGGAGGAGGATGTGGTTTGGGGCTAGCATCACTCCTGAAGGTTCTTGGAGGGATGGCTACTTCTGCAGAAGAGGCTGTGGGTAGCAGCAGGCAACCTTCTCTAGAGAGCTGTCCTTCCAGTCCTGGTTCCTTTGAGATGGCAGCTCATGACTGCTTTCCACTGTTGCTCACCTAAGGATACTTCCCCACCTAGGAGGCAGCATTGCATCTGTTCTGACCTCTGCAGGCAGCACCTGTCTTAACCCTGTCCTCTTTTCTCTACCCAGCCTGAGATAGCAGTCTTTTCCCTTCTCCACGCTGGTTGGCTGCCTCTCACAAGTGCCAGCTTCCTCTCTACCCCTCCTCACATTGACCACACACTGCTCCGGATACTCCTATTCTCAGGCCCTTGGTCCATTTTGATCCTATGCTTCCAAGGATTAGCTCATGTCTCACCTCTTCTGACCCACCTTTCCCCCAAAGCCTACTTTTCTAGGAGTAAGTGCTCTCTACTCTGTCCATCCATATTTATTACTGAATATTTTCTGTCTATTGCTGAATTTACCAGCTAGACTCTAACCTTCTACAAGGACAAAGACCGTGTCTAGGTCTTCAGTAAATGATCCTACTGTAGAAGTTCCTTCCTGGTTAGCTGTATGGTTGCCTGTTGCTTGGGCATGGCCTCATATTGCATAGGTTACTAAGTTGTGAATGTCTGGGCAGGGGCATGAATTTAGTTGTTTATCAAGGCTGTCTTGATGGGTGGGGTCCTAGAAATAGCACTGTGATATGATCATATAGATGATCATATCCTACAAGGGCTACACATGTGGACTTCTGAAGCTGCTCGTAGTACTGAACCCTATAGATACTATGCTTTTACATAGACACATGGGCCTTTGATAAAGTTTAATTTATAAATTAGGCACATTAGAGATTAACAGTAACAGTAAAGAAATAGAACAATTCTATTATAGAACAATATCTTATTTATTAGTATTATGTGAATATGGCTTTTCTCTTAACAATAGTGATTCTATTACTAATCACTGTGTTGGTCACTCTAACCTGAAGCAATGGGCATAGCAGGAAACTACTGTACTTTCTTTTTTATTTCTTAAGATTTTCTAGTAGGGGCTGGAGAGAGACTCAGCGGTTAAGAGTGCTTGCCGCTCTCCCGGAACAGGTGTCCATCAGCTCACAATCATCTGTTAACTCCAGTTCTAAGGGATCCACACCCTCTTCTGGACTCTTGGGCACCTGCACTTATGTATACATACCCCCTCCCACAAAATTAAAAATAAGATCTTTAAGTATCTTCTGAAGATAGTTTAAAGGGAATTATAACCAAAAGCATGCAAGCTATTTCGGAAAATACAGTCCAAATGCAAACTCTGTTCAAAGAGAAAAGTCCATAGAGAAGAGAGCAGGGACTAGGATGCTTCCCAAGGAAATGGTGTAGGGGCTGGACTGTGGGTGCAAGGACTGAAAATCAGTAAATGCTTCAGTGAGACCCTAATACTCAGGGTCTCTTGTAGGGCTGGCATCCAAGAGTTTTTTTTAAAGTCTTTAAAATCTCTGGAGATAGAAATGAAATCAATAGATTTTTTTTTCTTCTTTAGACTGAGAAGAAAACATTTGCCTTGTAATTGCACCTTGATTACAGATTCTTTGAACCACCTCTCTGCCTGCTCTGGTCCTGCACTACACTCAAGGTAGCTGAAGAAATGTTGGATTGATTTTTCTGGCCTCTGGCAGCTGGAGTAATTTAAGGTTTCACTGGAATGGGACAGCACCACAGATTGAGCTATATGCTGACGCTAGTGTAATTTGCTCTGTGGAACATGCTACAAAGCGCTTGGATGGTTTGTCCATCAAGATTAAAAATGATCCTTTGCTTCTTGTTTCCATTTATTACAGGAAGGCAATTTGTGAGTTGGTCCTTCCAGGAAGATCTTGTCTGAGTAACATTCTTGGATTTAATTCACATTTTACTTCATCAGGTAAGGATTGGAAAGTAGCACTTTCCAAGTCAAGGCCTTTCTATCAAGTGCAACATGTTTAGCACTTTCCAAGTCAAGGCCTTTCTAACAGTGCAACATGTTTACCCATTTCACCATTCAGCACAACGTGCTGGGTGTCCACACCGTGGCTCTAGTCTCCAAGACCCCCACAAGCCAACAGAGATCCTTGGGTGGGCAGCCACGTCCAGCAGCCAAGAGACTGCTGCCCTATCAAGTAGGATTGGTGGCCTATGGAAAATTGGTGTTTGCATCTCAAGGATGTAGTACACACAAGGCAGAAGTTGAAGCAGTGGGGAAGAGGACAACGATGAAAACCATGTGACAACCTCAGACTGTTCTGGTAGGACATAATATCTGCAGTCCCCCAATGTGTTTGGAGTTTAGAGATGTTATAAGCCGGCCAAGACCTATGTAGCAGATGGGGCAGGAGCCAGAGCGACATGCCTGGCAAGCAGCGCTAGGAAGACAGAAGGAGGAGACCTGACCCATAGGGTGCTTGGCTATGGTACTAATAGCTTGAAATTTTGCTTGTTGATTTTGAAGTAAGCATTCAGGTGAAGTATTTAGGTTCTTAATCTTCCTTCTCTTCCTACCTCTCTCCCTCCCTTCCTCCCTCCCGCCTTCCCTTCTCCCTCCTTTACCTTCCCTTCCTTCCTTCTTTTCTTTCTTTGTATGTGCCTATCATGATATGGATGTAGATGTCAGGTCACAGGAAAATCTGTAGGAGTTGGTTTTCTCGTTCCACTGTACAGGTTCCAAGGATTGAACTCAGGTCATCAGGTTTGGCCGCTAGGACCTTTACCCATAGCAATCCTGTCAGACCCTGTATTTGGGTTTTTAATGACATAATTTTAGTTTCAAAATTACACAATTCCTTTAAAAGGAGTACTATTTAAATGTGAACCTGTCATTGGTACAAATAAAAGTTCTGCAAACAAGTCTTGGTAGGAAGAGAAAACTGGGAACCTTTATAAATGCTGGCAGAAGTTGTTAACAGTGGGGCAGGAAATTCGCTACAGCCAGAGCTTGAAGGTGCCAAGCTCTTTGAGTTAAAGCCCTGGACCGAAATGCTGTGTTGCTTCCACATCAGATCTCCCCTTCATTCTATTCCCAAGCCTACGAGGAGGAAGTAAACCTACCCACACTCATCTCCTTTAGGTCTTGTATCTCATTGTAATTCTTACTATTTTAGGTTCAATGTGTTATTCTTTTTTAAATAATGCATTAGTATTTGCTTTATGTAAGTATAATTTGAGTATTGTAACTTTATCCATTTTAAGTGAAAAATCAGATTGGGTGATTTTGATAACTTTACTGAGCTGTATAACTGTTATCATAAACCCAGGTTTTAGAACATTTTCTTGACCCCATAGAGATCTCC
>NW_008352394.1:2288026-2301217 GCF_000622305.1 Nannospalax galili | reverse complement strand
ACCAGCAGGGAATCTCAGATACTTGAAATTTGGGGTCCCTTCATGGTGTCTGCTGGGATTGGTTTCCTTTATTTTGTTTTCTTTCTCTTTTCTGAAGTTTTCTTTCTTCTTTTCTGAAATTTGCTTTTAAATATATCAGTTCTTATTAAAGGTATTGGTTCTTTTCTTTCCTGTTTTCTTTTCCATGCTGGAGCCTGAACCAACCGCCTTATGTGTGCTAGGCATGTGCTTGACAATTTTGCAGCACCTCTGACCGGAAGATATAAGTCATTGAATTTCATTTTCTGATCACGGGATCAGAGGCCCGTGTTCTTGTTATATTCTCCGATGGTTTTAATGCCCCCCTCCCAAAGCTAAAGCCCTGAACTTTCTTGTAAAGTACTCTTTATTAACCTTTCTTACCCAAACCAAATCCAAACTAGAGGCAGAAATCTTCAGAATCACTATGCCCTCTCCAGTTCCACATCCATCTTCCCCTCTCTGGGACAGAGCTGTGTTCCCCTCTCTACCAGCATTCAAGGGATTCTCAAGAATGGCCTTGATTTTCAGTAGTGGGGCCTGGAAACGCAGTGTCAAAATAACCATTGGTGGGGGCTAGAGAGATAGCTCAGGGGAAAAGAACACTGGCTGCTCTGACAGTTCTTGAGTTCAGTTCCCAGTACCCACATGCTAGCTAACAACCACGTGTAACTCCAGTTCCAGAGGCTCTGACACCCTCTTCTGGCCTCTTCAGGCATTGCATGTACAGGTGCACTTACATATATGCAGGCAAAACACTCATACACATAACATTAAAATAAATAGAATATTAAAAATAAAAGAATCATTGGTACATCAAATAGCAGATGTAAGTAGTTTCCTTTAAACACAGTGGATGTTGTATCTGTTCCATGGGTTGCTATCACAAAGTATCAGGAGCTGGGGAGGATCAAACAGCAGAGATGGATTCTTTCTCAGGTATGCAGGCTAGAAATCAGAAACCAAGGTGCTGGCAGAGCTTTGTTTCCAGGCAGCCCCAGGACAGAATGTTTGCCTTTCTCTGTGCTTCTTGTGTCTCTAGTAATCTCGGTGTTTCTTGGCTCATGGCTGTGCCTGCTCTGATCTCTTCTCTCGTTCACACGTGGCCCTCTCTCCTGGTACATATATCTCTCTTTTTCTTCCAAAAGAAGATGCCAGTCATATTAATCAGTACCGACCCCAATAGCCTCATCTTGACCCAGTCACATCTACAAAGACTGAATTTCCGTATAGGTTACATAGCTTTGCAGCCATGTAACTCAGCTAAACTCCCGACAGCTTAGCTCCCAACAGATGCAGTTCTTACAACTCATCGATTTTCCTTTAATGTTTCCAACCCACTGAGTAACAAGGAAAAACTAAATTTAGTTCAGTCCAGAAAGCTCAGTCCAGTCTAATCATTTAAAGTCCATTCACCCTTTGAAGGCATGACTCAGATCACTGTGTGCTGTCTTATTTCCTCCCCTTCTCTTTAGAACTCCACTGAAGGGTGCAGAGGTGCAGGGGGTGGGGATTACTACATGGTCAGAGAAGGCTGAGTCACTCATCCCTGGGTCCCTGCTGGCCTCTGCTCTAGGACAACAGCTCCTGTTCGCTCCAGCAGTCCCAGCAAACTAGACTGATCCTGGCTGTCTTTGGGGGATTATATAATGGCATCATCCACTGGAGTCCAATAACATTGACTATTACTTGGAATTTAAAATTTCTAATCACAAAGATGGTCTTCCAGGCCATTGTTCTACTAAAAGAGAATCAGTTTGACAGTCAGAGCTTGTCAGTGGCCTTTTTTGTTTCTGATAGTCAACTGTTCCTCCTGGAGGAATCATGTCTCATGCTTTAGTCTTTATCTACAAGAGAATGAAATACAAAGACACGTAAAAGACTGCATGTGCGTTTGTTTTTCTGTTTAACAAATCATCCCAGGGCTCACTGGCTTGAAATAGGGAGTTGGCAAATTATGACCCATAGTGTGTTTTTACAGGATGAGCAAAATAAGAATGGTTTTTGCATCTTGAACATGTTGTAGAAAACTGAAAGGAACTTGCAATAAGCTCCATATGAATCTATGAAGCTTCAACTATCACTCTCTGGCCCTTGATGAAATAGTGTGTTGGCCCTGGCATACTAAAATAAGCATGCATTATGGCCCACCGGTCTCTGGGCTGTCAGTTCCTGGACTTACTCATGCAGCTGAGCCAACTGTGTGATAGGCAGACAGGCAGGTAGGCAGGCAGTTTGTCTTGTCTTGACTGGTCATCTTCCCATGTTTAGCGGTCGGCTGGCTGGAGGTTGATGTCAGCTGGCTGGAGGTTGATGTAGGATAACTTAAGCTGGGACAAATACTGCTTGCTTATTCTCCTGTAGACTGCCCTTACCCTTGCTCCGGGTGGCTGTGCTTTTCAAGGGAAACAGAAACGGTATGCCTTCCATTCTGATGCTTTCTCTTGACCAGAAACCCCAGCCTAGATTTGATGGTAGGGGAAGCTGGAAAGTTATACGATAAAGAGTGTGGCTACAGGGCAGGGTGGATAAGTTTTTGTAACCAATCTACCACATGAGTTGTTATTTCCAAAATGCTATACTAGTAGCCAAAAGAGACTTTATTTATCCATTAATATTTTCTTAAACAGTCCTTGTGATTTTAGCACTTGTGCAGAAGCAAATTTATTTCAATCAAGGGCACAGCAGGGACTTCCATGCCTTCTTAGTAGAATTTTTTGATTCTAAAGCCATCGGGTTTAGATTTTTTAAAATTTTCATACTGAGGCTGCCTTCTTTTCCTTCAGTTACATTTCTTCTTCCCATCCTCTGATTCTCTCACCTGAAAGAGAAGGCGGGTTGATCTTATTTTGTGTATAGTTAGCAATAAGCATATCTTTTCCCGACTACACCATAACTTAAAATCTGAGCCTGGGGCCAGAGCTGCCCCTCTTACAAGTTACTGTGAAGCACCTCTTCTTAGGGGATTCACTTTCTAAACTTCTAAGTTGGTGCCTAGAAGAATCATCTAGAACTTCATCCCACCCAACTATGAGTTTACCACCAAACTTTCCTAAACATACGCTTCCAAGTCTGTGACTCATGTTTCCCTTTGCTGAGGGCCCCATAACTAACTTTGCTGCTCTTCTGAGGAAACCAAAGCAAACCACGAAGATTCAGGCTCTTGACTTTTGGAGTCCAAAGGCACATCTAGTCTGGTGCTCCATACTGTCATCCCTAGGAGGTGACTTTTGTCGGCTGCCTCCCACATCAAGAAATCCACTTCCTAATAAGAGACTTTTGGCCACACTAGGTTTATAACGACTCTACATTAAAGCATTTCTACATATCTTTTTCATTGTCTCCAAGATGCTTGAAGACATATCTAGGTCATAGCAGCCACTTGAGTTTTAAAGCATTACTTCGGGGCCCGCAACTAGTTGGTAACATAGGAAAGCTGAGGCAAACCTCCTGGGGTATGGTGGCTCACACTCTACTGGAGCAAGGCTATGCATTCTTTCCAAATCCAGTTGTAAAAGTCAAGCCTGAACAAAGCCCTAAAAATGGGGCTTAGGATATAAATTCTTCAACAGTTTCTCAAAAGTTCTGGTGGATAGTGGAGGACATGGGGTGTGTGCTGGGGACCTTCTGTTGTGGGAGGCAAGAGGAGGCTGGGGGAGAGGGCAGGTTACTGGAAGTGTGTGGAGTCTGGGGGGGGGATTGAGAAACCTTTTTCATGGTTGTTATAAAGATTACCTGCCCTGTCACTCAGTCTCTGATCCCCCCTTTTCCGTACCAACACAAGCCCTAAGAGCACACAGTTACCCAGAATCCCTTGCAGCTACTGGTGGCTATATGAAACAGCTAAGATGGATGTGAGTGGCTGCCTGCTGGGAAATTGGGGGGTGATTTTGTGTTCTCCCTCATTCTTCTTGTTCTCCCTCCTTCTTCCTGCTTGCCATGTGGCTGTAAGGCTCAGAAGTGCTGTGTCTCCGGAAAACACAAGCCATAGCATGGGCAGAAGTCCACATCCTGGGAATTCACCCTGGAAAGCCTCACCGGCTGACTGCATTCCTGGCCCTTCTGTGGGAGAACACGCCCTGAGTGTTAACATAGCACTGATTGGAGTTGTTCAGTTTGTTTGTTTTTTACTAGCATAGTTCTTGTATGTGTATGTTCATGTGTGTGCACAATAGTGTGTGCATGTGGGTGTGGAGACCAGAAGTCAATGTCAGGTGTCTTCTCAATCACTCTCCACCTTACTTTTTGGAGTCAGGGTCTCTCACTGAACCTGGAGCTGGCTGATGCAATTAGGAGGACTGGCTAGCAACTTCTGTCATGCAACGAATGCCTGCAGAGGACAGAAGAGGGTGTCAGATTCCCTGCAACTGGAGTTACAGATGGTTGTTAGCTGCCATGTGGGTGTTGGAAATCAAGCCCTGGTCCTCTGCAAGAGCAACAGTACTCTTAACCACTGAGCCATCTCCCCAGCCCCTATTTTTACACATTTGAATGTAAATAATTTCAATAACTATAATTAAAAAGCTTTCTGTGTCAATGACAGTTGCCTTCTTTAGGGGTCTAGTGCCAAATCCCCAGGATTGGTTGATGTGAGCCTGTGTAGTGAGGGGACACTACACAAGAGTGGGCAGAGAGCGAGCCCCCAGATGTGGAGTGAGCGAGGATGAGCTTCATAGTGAGGGGTGGGGGGTGCAAGAGAGTTTATGCACTTTCCTCAGTAGCTCTTGACTTACTGGTGTGTTCGGAGCAGGCAGAGACTGTCGGGCACAGTCCTGATTCTGTGTGAGACAGCAGTCTTCTGCCTGTGTTAGTTAGCTCTCTTTCTTTAAGTCTGTAACAACAACAAGAACAATAGTAATGATAGTGATCCCACCTCCTGAGCCACGCCTACCATTCACAGTGCAGGGTGCCTGAGTGCAGGGACTTGGGAGTTACAAGTGTACTGCACAGGGTACTGCAAAAGCTATAGAAAATGAGTGCAGTGTTTGGCGGAGTGCCTGGTGCATATGAAGAGCTCAACAAGTAAGTCAGTACCTCCTATATGCCCATGCTGTGAGGGCCTTGCACTCACACTCTGGAGAGAGATCCATCCTCCATAGTGCTCAGGAGATTAGAATACTGAGGCTGTGTCCCTGGTCCTTTAATAGCACCTCTGTGTGAATTTCACTCTCAGTAAGAACAGGGAAGATGCCCCCAAATCACAGATGAGGACTGCTTGTGAGAAGGCAGTTGGAAGCCAGAGGCAGACCTGTCAACCCCTGTCTTACACTGCTTTTCCACCTCGGCCATAGTCACCAGACTCCTGAGAGCGTCTCAGTTTTATGTAACTTATCACCATGTCATGTCTGTGCGTTTCGCTGATGCCATTTAAATTCTGTTACTGCTTAATACCAAGAACATCTAAAAAGAACATTTTGAGGGACTTGAAAATTCCAATTGTTCTGTTGGTAATTTGATTTTTAGGAAATAGGAGAAGATAGTATTCTGAATAGAGTGCTTCTAAATGAATCATCTTTGCTCTGTGCAGGCAGTGGATTGGCTCTGATCTGGAGCCCCACTCAGTTCCTCATTAGGTGGGAGACACAGCCCGCTTGGTTTAGGAAAGGCTCAGCTGTGTGTGGCAGAGAATCCAGAGTAGATCAAAGAAGCCTGGTTCCACTTGTATCTCACGAGAAAGAAATGTGGAGGAGACAGCTCCCAGCTGGCAGGGGCTGCTCAGAACTTCAGGGAGCCAGGCTCCCTCCACTGTCTTGTTGGGCAGTATTTGGGACATGACTTCCTCTTATGGAGCAAAAAGCTGCCAGACCCCATCACTTGTGCCCTGGGTGGGGGTCAGAAGGGAAGTGAGAGTGTTTCCCTTTCAAGCTGCATCCCGGGAGTCTGCACCACACTTTTATTTTTATTTTTTATTTTCATGCTATTGGCCAGCACTTAGAGTACTTAGTCACATGACCACTGCCAGCTACAAGGGGATAGAGAAATTCTCTTCTACGCCAGCTACTTATGCACCCAGCTGAAATGGGGTGGATGCTGGGGAAGGAGGAAATAATGGGTACTACAACTTACCCAGTAGACTTTGCAACATATTTTTGGAGATTAATCCTGCCCCTTCTCCGCTCCCAGAGATCTTTGGTTTGAGGATCATATCAGAGAGCAAGGGGAGCCGTACTGCAGAACAGACTGCACTAAAGGTCTTGGAGAAAGAATACTTAGAGAATTGTGAAGCAGTGTAAGAATGAGTTAAGAATTCTTGGACCTCATCTAGGGCTGAAATCAATTCCTCATTGCCTATCTGGAGGTAGGGAGGGCCAGAGAACAACTGACTTGCTGTATTGGGGGCTGTCATAACCACAGTCATCTCTGATGATTTTCTGGAAAGATCCACAGAATGTGCAGTATTCACAGTTTATCAAAGTAAAAAGTTAAAGTTTAAAATCAGTGGAAGAAAGAGCCGCCCAGGAGAGTTCTGCAGAAGCAAGGCATGAGATGTTGGCTGTCCTCTCCTGTGGTCAGTGGGCAGTGCTGAACTCCTCCAGCTATGCCGTGTGGCAGCACATGCAGCTCTGCTCACTAGGGAGCATACCCAAGCCTCCAGGGCTAGGACATTTGGGGGAGAGTTGATACATGGGTTTGAGCATGCAATGCCTGAGTGACAGACCCTCCATCTGCCCAGGTCAATCTTGGGCAGTGTGGCCCAAGGGCTCTATCCTAAGTGGTGTTTATCTACATAAACTGCATGTGTGGCTCAAGACCCAGGTATTAGATACTCTCTTGTCAACAAAGATGTTCTGAGGGTTCAGAGATTAGCTCCCAGGAGCTGGTCAAAGAGTTTGGGCAGTGTTCTAGTCACTTTTCTGTTGCTGTGGTAAAAACACTGACCAAAAGCAACTTGGGGAAGAAAGTATTTGGCTATGCTCACAGTCCATCTTTGAGAGACGCCAAGGCGGGATCCTGGAGGCAGGAACTGAAGCAGAGACCACGAAAGAACGCTGCTTACTGACTCGCTTGCCTGGTTCAGTCAACTACCTTTTTCCTATAGCCCAGGCCCAGCTGCCCAGTGGTGGCACTGCCCACAGTGGGCTGAGCCTTTCTACATCAGTTAAGAAAATGCCCCACAGACATGCCCACAGGCCAGTCTGGTGGAGGAAATTCTTCATTTGAGGGTCCCCCTTCCCAGGTGTCTCTAGTTTGTGTCAAGTTTATAACTAACCAGCACAGGCAGAGTTAACTTTTTAATTACCCTTTCCCAAAGTATACACTCATGACAGAACTAAGTCCTGCCTGCTCATCACCTTGGACGTTGTAGAAGGCAACTCAATGAGTTGATTTGCCCCTCAGAGGCAGAGGTAGGTGTAGAGCTTGTCTCCCAACCTCTGTCCAGCGCAGAAGTGTAGTTTAAAACATCATCGGGTTGCACCTGCCTTCACAAAGCTCTGAGAGTGAAAGGCTGCGTGGCTTTCAAAGGGTTGATTGCTGAGCTAGAGAGATGACTCAGTGGGTAAGAGTGCTTGCTGTGCAGGCATAAGGACTTGAGTTCAGGTCCCAGCACCCACCACGAAAAGCTGGACAAGATGACATACTTGCCTGCAACCCCAATGCTGGCGATAGTGAGGGGTGGGGGCAGGGACAGAAGGACCTCTGGGGCTTGTGAGGTTACTTACTGGCTTAGCCCGGTGCTCAACAAAAGGTGCCCTCTCAAGGAAATAAGGAGGAGGTTGATAGAATAGGGCCCCCCATGTTCTCCCTGGCTGCATGCACAGGTATGTGAACACTCACACACACACACAAACACACACACACACACACACACACACACACACACACACACACACGTACCTCCTTTGCTTCTCAGAGCCTCAAGCTGGTGAAATGTGACTATGAACAAGACAGCACTGACATCTGTTTGTAACACTGCTGTGAGAGTTAGAAACAAGTGCAAGCCTCCTTGGACGGTGTGGGTATAGTATACACCCTCAGTGGGTGAAAGCTATTGTTAATACTCTCTGTATCACATAGAGAGGCTGTGCCAAGTCTTACATCTGGAATCCCACAGGGCTGGCTGAGCCCAGCTGTTGACACATGCTTGGCCAAGGCAGAGTCTCCTGAGAGGACCCCACCCTTCAAGATGCCCAGGAAGTCCTGGGCCTTTACCTCATCAGAAATGGAAGTCTTATCAACAGTTGACAGTGCTTTTATTGCAAAGTCCCTGCAGCCTTTCTCTCTAATCTCCAGTTCAGTAAGGAAAAGCTGTGCTTTACAAAGCCCCTTTTCATTTCTTCTCCCCAGGAGTGTTCTCCTGTGCAGAACCACATAGGAAACGGCCTCCGCAGTGATTCCCCACAGTGCTTCTCCCCTAGTTAGTCTTCATTGTGTGCTCAGTCGAATTCACCTCTCAAGGTGGAAGTCAGGAATTCCGGAGTCCTGTCCCCTATTTGTCACTATTGAGCTGTGCAATTTTGGAAAAGTCACTTGCTCTCTGGGCTTCACTTTTTTCTTGTCTAAGAGGAAAGGGAGAGAGGTATCTGCTGAGAGTCCTTCTGCTTCAGTGCACAAATGCTGGGTGTGAATCTGTTCCACACCATTCAGTCTTCCCTATTGGACTCATAGTGTGGAGTGTGTGTGTGTGTGTGTGTGTGTGTGTGTGTGTGTGTACATCACACTCACTTGCTCCTGTGCCCCAGCTGGGGGAGTTGGGAGGTGGAGAAGCAGCAGGGGTTTGGCTAATGTAGGTTTTTCTCCCCCAGGTTTTATGTTGCTGAGTAATCCTGAGTCACAGGCTGTCAAAGAGGAGGTGCTGTTTAGGGTTACAAACCCTCAACTTCCGCTGCACCTAGTCTTCCCACACAGTAAATGCCAGCATAGTTGCAAGGGCTGGGCAAGAGAGGCTAAGATTCGGAAGCTCTGGAGTTGCTTTGGGTGACAGACCTTCAAGCTGATGTCTGCCCATCCTCCCTCCTGAGCACAAAAGGCTGAGTTTGAACACAGGGCCAGGACTTTGAATTTTTAAAGAACTTTCTGGGTGACAGCTAAGGAGAAAGACCCTGCCCCTGTTGGTCCCTTTTCTTCTTCCTCCTTTGGGGTTCTCTGACCTCTGCTCCCAACCATTCTAGAGGAAGTGCATTCAGCCCCACTGAGCAGGTGCGGAAGCTGCTGCAGAACAGGCCCTCTTGCTCAGGCTTCTTTTTAAAGCGCTTTAAAAAAGGAAGCAGATGCTCTCGCTGAACCGGCGAGCTGCAGCACTCCTGCCATCTGTTGTCAGGCCTCGGGCCGACATGAGAGCAGTCTGACAGCAGGGCTTGACAATTTGATGGGTTCGATTTCAGTGCAGATTTCTGCAGAGGCAGCTGCTGGGAACGCGCCCCTGGCATCTGGGGAGGGGACAGGCTACTAGCAGGCTAGGCAGGAGGAGGGTTCCACAGCAAGCCTCACACTATGGTAGCATGGCTGCTTTTAGCCTCCCAACAAATTTAACATCTGCCCAGTGGCCCAGTTCCCGCCAGCCCTTCTAGAAGGGTCCCTTTTCCATCTGTGTATGAAAATGTAGGCAGAGATCAACTAAAACACCCCAAGATGAAGAAGCTGATCAAAATGGCAGAGGCACCTATGATTTATGTTCTTGTTCCTGGGTTCAGGTCACTGTGAAGCAGACAGAGATGGACATCCCTGCCATTTCCTCCATTTCTCACCAGTGTGGACTTTGAATGTGAGGCCTCAGCCTGCAGCAGAGAACTTAAGCTGAGGGGAAATACAATTCAAAACAAGCCAGGCTTCAGCCCCTGCCTCTGCCATTCCCACTGCTTATTAAATTCCCTTCTGAGCCTTGTGCATGGGTAGGACCAGGAACAAGCATAGAGACTGACATGTCTGGTAGGGAGAACTGGCATACAAAGAAGGAATCGTCTGAAATGCAAATTAAAAGCTGCCTTGTGGTGCCACTCTGTGCACAAACCCATACTAAGTTAGTCATGCAAAGGCAGAGGGATGGGTCTCATTGGAGAAATGTGATGTGCTTCCTCCAGCAAGGCTACATCTCCTAAGATTTGATGACCTCCCAAACAGTGCCACTAACCTCGGACCAAGTGTTCAAATATGAGAGCCTTTGAGGGACATTTCCTGTTCCATCTCTATTAACAATTGGGCTACAGGCCATTTGAGAAATATTTTGGTGAATAATCTGACTGCCTTCTGCCCTTGTCTCAAGAACTTTCTTGAGGCTAAATTAAAAGGGATTGGACTAATTTCTTTGGCAGAGGAAACTTCAAGACAGGCTAACATTGAACCTGTGGCATGGTTAATAATAATAACTCACATGCAGGTTCATAATGAAAAAGAGCAATTGGAGCAGAAGAAATGTACAAAGAAAGAACTGTATGAAATGTAGAGTTTGGAGAGAAAAAGAGCATTAAGAAGCTTAACGTTAGAGTCAAGTCATGTGCCAAAAGAGAGGCTCTAATTATTAAGGAGATTAGTGTGCCGTTAAGGAGCGGCCTCTTGCTCTGCCTTGGAACAATGGGAAGGATGCATTTAGGGCAAGACCCCACCCAGCTAAGCTTCCAACTTGTGAAAGGAAAAGGACTAATCAACTGTATACAAGTGCTGCTGCAAATGTGATTCAAGAGGGCGAGACTCCATCCCAAGCTGAGAGCAGAACTTGGCAGCGCCACCCATGTGGTACTGTGGTACTGGCTTTGGAGGCATGGAAGACACAAGAGTGAGGGGCTCGTGAATTTTTCTGTCTATGGTTTCAGAGAACTGCAGAGGCCAGACAACATGTGGCAGGGCTGGAGTCTCTGCAAGAAGGCCTTGAGAGGTCATTGCATGAAGCTGTAAGAGCGAAGCCTGGGTTGTGGGGGAAACACCCAGGTGGTGGAGATGCCAGAGGCATGAGACATGTGCCAAGGAGAGCTGCATACAGAGTGGAACCAGCCCAAGAGGAAGACGGATGTTGCAAGCAGCAAAGCTGGAGGGGTTGGGCCATCTGAGCTCTTTGAAACTAAACATATCAGAAAGTAGACATGGACTACAGGATTTGGTGTTTTCCCTGCTGGGTTTTGGTTTTGGTTTGGTTCTGTATTTCTCTACTATGCTTCCATTCCTCCCTTTTGGAATGGGATGTAAATTTTATACCATGGTATGTTGAAAGTATGTAATTTGTCTTTTGATTTTCACAGGGGTGTCACTGTTAAGAGACTGTCCTGAGTCTCAAGAAGAGATTTTGAAATTTGAACTTTTGAATAGTATTGAGCCAAAGACTATGGGGGCATTTGAAGTTGGACTAAATACATTTTGCATTATGATATGGTCATGGGAGCCAGGCAGTGGGATGTGGTGATGAGAAATGTCTCCCGTAGGCTATTTGAACACTTGGTCCACAGCTGGTGACACTGCTTGGGGAGATTTCGGAGGTGTGGCCTTAGTGGAGGATGTATGTCACTAGAGGTGGGCTATGAGAGTTCGTAGCCTGTCCCACTTCCACTTTGTGCTCTCTGCTTCCTGTGTTGATGGAAATGTGATCTCTCAACTTCCTGCTCCAGCTGCCTGCTGCCATACTTTCCCTCCATTGCAGACTCCCTCTGGAACCGTAAACCAAAATAAGCTGTAAGTTTATTATTCTTCTGTAAGCTGCCTTAGTCACAACAACTGAAAAGTAACTAATAAAGTGACATAATGTGAATGGTAAGGGGCTGCTGTTGTGCATGTGTTCTGCTTTCGATTGGAATCTTGTGTGATGTATGACTTCGAAAATCATTTTGCACTATTTATTTTTAAATACTATTTTTATTTTATGTGTATAAGTGTATTGCCTGCATGTGTGTAAGTGCATCCATGTTGTGCAATGCCTGTGGAGGTCAGAGGAGGGCATTAGATATCCTGGAACTGGATTTATGGACGGTTGTTAGCTGCCATGAGGGTGCTGGGAATCAAACCTACGTCCTCTGCAAGAGCACTCAGTGCTCTTCACCACTGAGCCATAGCTCCAGCCTCCAGTTTTGCATTATTTAAGAAAGAGGAATACATATATGTTGCCGATAGCAACTTCAAGATGTATTCTTCTATGTGTACTCATAGCAGTAGTGTCTGAAACAGTAAAACCCTGATACAGATTCCCACTGAGAACGGGATGAACAGAGACATTTCACAGTGCTCTGCTGTAGCGATAATGATCACACTGTATCATTGTGTGCTTTGGCATGTGTGGATGTAGCAGGACAAGAAGCACAAGTCACGGGAGAATATGTTGAGTGTGAGACGTGATTGTGTATATAAAGGTCCCAACCTGACAACATTAAGCTACATGTTTAAGAATTAGAGGAGGGTAATTTCAACCTAAAACACAGGATAGCACTTACCTAAGGAAGAGGCTTGTTTATTGTCATAACCTGTCTCTTGGCTTATCATTTTCACAGGTTATTTCCTATAGTTGGGTTATTCATGATATTCACAGTGTATTTTTCTCATTTTAAATTAAAACTTTTTGAGACATAACTGAAAAATATGTTTCAACACAGTGCATAATCAAGGTGCTCTATAGACCACCCAGCTACCTCTTCCTGCCTTTTATAGTCTTTCCTCCCATCCCTCCTTGACACCTGCCTCCTCCCCAAAGGTGCCTAGTACATTGCTGATTAACTTCTGCCACTATAAACGTTTGCCTTTTCAAGGATTTTGTATAAATGAAATTTTACAATAGTTTATCTTTCTCATCTGATTTTTTTTTTCATTCAGTATTATTATTGTGAGAATCGTTAATGTTACAGCACGTATGAACAGTTCATTCCTTTCTTTTTGATAGTATTCTACTACATGGCTGTATCACAGATTTTTTATCCAGTCACTCCCTGATGGGCACATTAATCTTTTTTTAGTTTGTGACTGCTCTTACAAATAGGTCTGCTGTGAACATTTATATACAGATACTCACTTTCATGTCTCCTGGGTAATACCCAGGAAAGGAATGCCTGGGTCTCTTGTATAACTTTTTAAGAAGATGCCCTAGATTTTTCAAAATAATTATGCCATTTAAAAATGTCCACCAACATTATGCAAACATTCTGGGTCTTTCCTGTCTGGACAGTCTTTGAACTTTTAGTCATTATAACAGGTGGGTAGAGGGGTTTGATTATGGCTCATTTTCCTAATAATCACTGATACTGGACTCTTTATCTTCTTTAT
>NW_008352394.1:2282260-2287799 GCF_000622305.1 Nannospalax galili | reverse complement strand
TCTTTCTTTCTTTCTTTCTTTCTCTCTCTCTCTTTCTTTCTTTCTTTCCTCCTTTCTCTCTCTCTCTTTCTTTCATCTTTTTCTTTCCTTTTTTAATGGGGCTTTTTGCTACTCTAACATTCCCCCCTCTGAAGAGGTAACCCTAAAATCTTTTAGGGCTTAGATATGAGCTCCCAAATACTTTTGATATTTTTGGCCTTTGGAACAATAGTATGTTGCTAAGAGGCCCCAGGACATTGATTTTTAGCCAAGAAACTGGCTTGTTTTCTTTGGGGACCTTTTTATCCCAACTGCCTAGCCAATTTCTGCCTCCTATTCCTGTCACACCATCCTCTGAAGAGGTTATTCAAATTGCCCATAGGGAATCCCGGACCCAGACCTGTTTTGCTTCTTCCAAGCTGAATAGGGACACAGGGTGAAGCAATTGGAGTACCCCTTCAGTGGGTCTATCTAAAAGACTCCCAGATTGCATAACTTTTATCACCACGTGGGGGCAGGACCCAGGCGCTCTCAGGCAGTCCCCTGAGTTCTCAGCCCCTATGCCAGGGGAGGCTGGAACAGGCATTCTGGGTCTCCATTTTATCTTCTTTGATGAAGCATATATGCAAATATGCTTGGGTTTTTTTTTTTTTTTTTTTTTTTTTTTTTGTCTTTTTGAGTCAGTGTCTCCCTGTAGTCACAGCTGGTCTAGAACTTACTATGAAAACCAGGCTTGTCTCAATCTCACAGAGATCAGCCTGCCTCTGTCTCCTAAATACTGGCATTAAAGACATGTGACACTAGGTCTTGTTTTTTGCTTTTTGCTTTTTTTAAAATTCAAAAATTTTTTTATACTTCTTTTAAATTGTCAGCTTCACAGGGTATGGTGATACAAGCCTTCAATCCCAGCACTCAGGAGGCAGAGACAGGCGGATCTTTGTGAATTTGAGGCCAGCCTGGTCTATACAGTGGATTCCAGGCCAGTTGGGGCTACAACCAAAAATAAATTGTCAGCTTTGGAGACTTCTTTCTAAAGTCTGGATTTTTAAATATGTGATGGGCAAATATTTTCTCTCAATGTTTTTCTTCATTTTCTTAGCAGTTTTCAAGGTGAACATTTTAAATTATGATGGCTAATTTAACAATTCTTATAATTTGGGGGGACTCTTACCCAAAGAACTGTTCCTTAAATCACGATGGCAAGGTTTACCCTAGATGGTTTGTGACTTTAAGTTTCACATGTAAGCTTGTGGTCCATTTTAAGTTGAGGTTTGGACTGAAGTGCGTTTGTTTGGCCTGTGTATACTGAATAGTTCCAGCATAGTCTACTGGAAGACCATCCCTTTTCTTCTGATGCAGCTTTGCAGAAAACCACTTGTCTACCTGCATGTGTGTTTACTCCTGGTGTCTCTATTCTGTTCCAACATCTTTATCTATTTTTATGCCAACATCACACCATTTTGATATCTGTGGCTACAATAAGTCTTCTGTTTTGTTTTTTCTATTCTATGTGCTATGTATTTCTATATAGATTTGAGGTTTAATTGCTTGGGACCTTTGAATACGTATCAAAGTTTCTTTCATCGTGGCTTTCTAACTACACTGGTCAGTGAGGGAGAGGTGGAACAAGGAGTTATAGTGAAACACAGAATTCCAACACTAAGTTGGGAGGAGGACCTGATGCAGCCTGCTGTCATCACTTTTTGATCAATCAGAGGATCACCACAGTCAAGCCAGCATGGGCTGTCAATGCTGCTCAGCATAAGACATGGAAAGTTCCCATGTA
The DNA here is from genome assembly GCF_000622305.1 of Nannospalax galili. Taxonomy (NCBI): domain Eukaryota; kingdom Metazoa; phylum Chordata; class Mammalia; order Rodentia; family Spalacidae; genus Nannospalax; species Nannospalax galili. Next base: position 2,286,034 of record NW_008352394.1, on the reverse strand, counting down.
CCCACTGGCCCAGGCTCTGAGTGCAACCTGAATATTGGCCTACACATGTGTTCTGCTGACCAGGCACCCAGCGTCAGATAGAGGCAAAGGGTCCCCACCTCTACCTCAAGATGTTACATAGCTCCCCAAGGCTGTATTTCCTAGAAGAACACTGTAAAAACTGAGATGGTGAGCAAACTGTCCATAGGCTGAGAGGCAGCATGCATCCGACAGGATGCAAGTGAACTCACCCTGTGGTGAGTGCAAAGCCAATAAGCACAACTGGGGATGAGAGAAGACAGACTTATCAGTTGCTGCAAAGAAGGAAAGCAGTAGGGTTAACTCTTAAAGAGGTGTCCTGGAACAGGAAATGATGGATTCTCTTGGGACGACCCAAGAATTCTCATATTGGAGAGACTTGTCTCACACGTGGATGTGGGCACATTCCAGACCATACTCAACTTGAAATCATGCATCCGTGGCACATTGAGTGGTGGATGGGAACATTTCTGCAACAGAGAGCTTAGTGTTATAATGAGACTTCAATGAGTGCAGGTTACTCTGTGTCACCCAGAAAAGGATTCTGAGTGAAATTCAAACCAGAACAAAGGGAAAGGATGGGTGTTAGCAATCATTTATGGGAGAGTGGCTTCTTCCCCTGCGAGTACGGGTTCTTGCCCTTAGAAGTTCCTGCCTTGAAAGTGACACCACTATCTGCCTCAGCCAGCGTCTGAGAGAGCTGGGTACAGACTGGTGTCCTCCCTTTACCCGAAGTGTGTGAGCATAGTCACACATTGTACTGCATGTTAGAAAGCCCAAGAAGGCAATCTCACCTCTGAATCCTCTTTTCTTTCAGTACTCTGGTCTGCTACTGGAGCAATTCACAGTCATTTGTCTCCCTGGTGAGTAATTCTCTGGAACAGCCACTGCCCGCTGCCTGCCTCCATGAGAGTTACTGGAAACTGAATGCTCTACTTTTTGGAGCATTCGGTTTCCAGTAACTATTCATGTGCCTATTTTGCAGATAGGCACATGAAGCCACGGTGGAGTGGGGAGTGGAGGTGATCATCAGAGCAGCGGCGGAGACTGCCGACAGGCTGATCTGTCACTCACAGTGACATTTTGGTATCCTTTCAGCAGCACATGCTACATAGATGATGTTTGGTTGGTGCGAAATGAATCAGTGTGTGGATAACACAGGCAATAGAGCCTTATGTATGAAAAAAATATTGAGAATCTCACTTGTCAAGCTGAAACCGAGCTTGCTTTACCTTCTTTGTAAACCTTCATTTTATTGATAAGTAAGCAGATGCCCAGGAAGCCTGAGGGACTTGACTGAGATTCCCATTCCCCCATCCCAGTGATAAGCACAGCAGGGATCTAAGTAGTCAGATGCCCCCAGCCATGTTTCTTTCAGTTGTTCCATATAGTTTGGTTATAGGAGCATATATTAATATTTATTTTTATGATTTTTAAAATTGTGTAGTCGGGCATTGTGGTTCATGCCTTAAATTCCAGCACTCAGGAGGCAGAAGCAGGTAGATCTCTGAGATCAAGGCCAGCTTGTCTACATAGAGAATTTCAGTCCAGCTGTGGCTACAGGGAGACCCTATCTCAGAAAAACAACAAAAAATTGTGTGTATGTCTATGTGTGGGTATGTACACATGAATGCAGGTGACTATGGAGTTGAGAAAAGAACATTGGATCCCCTGGAGTTGATGTCACATGCAGTTATGAACTGCCCTATGTGGATGCTAGGAACCAAACTCCTGTCCTCTGCAAGAGAAATATGTGCTCTTAACCACTGAGCTCTCTCTTCAGCCCCTTAAAGGCACATTTAGACAGCCTCCTAGATATAAGCATATTCATAGCAAACCACTGAAAATGGTGACAGTGGGGGCAGCCTAGGCAGCAGTAACATCAGGAAGTAGATTGCAGATGCTCACAGCACCATGTCTGGTCAATAGTCTTGGCGGTTCATACTGAGACTAGCTTCCAGGATCTTGCTACCTCCTTCTTTGCTCTGACCAGAATTTGCTTTAGGCTGACTCACTTGCCAGCTTTTGCAAAGACAACACCACCTCAGCCCTTTGCTTGGGCCCCACACAACATTCTCTCATCAGAGCACAAACACAGCGATATGTCAACAACAGTGACCATTTGGAGAAATGTGTGGGCAAGCAATCTCACTGATGTGCTGGTGTTGGAATGACTCTGATAAAATGTACAGAATCTGGATTAATGACTTAATTAACCTTGCAATTAAAAAGCTACTGCAAACAAGCTCACTGAGCCACGTGCTGTTGTGATTTAGGCAGCTGAACTTGATCCCTGGGAACCTCAGTTTGCTGCTTCACTCCAAAATAGTGAATGACTGTGGTTATGCTTGAGAATTAGCAAATCAAAGTACTGAAAGGCAGTGCATCTCAATGAAGATTGAGAAGAATGTTTGACATTGGGTGTGTGAGATGTTTTAGGCCCAGGGATAAAAGGGCAAGATTGTCTAATCAGGATGGACCCAAGCTTGTAGTTCCCCAAATTGATGCTGGAGAAATGGTTTTGAATAAAATTATGGATGAGGCCTGGTTCAACAGCACAGTTCCAGGAGACATCTGAGGAACAGGTGCCCTCTGAGTTAGGTACTCATAACTAAAGTTAAGAGTCAGGCAGTTTATTAAGTTATAATTGTAATGTGGCATGGTAATTCTGCGTGTGAGCATCCTGGAGTGTTCTTACACAGACCTAGATGTCAAGGTCAACTACTGGGCATGACTCTGAATTCAGTCAAGAGACACAGTAAACATAAGCATCTAGGCTGCTGCCTGTGCACGCAGCACACTGCTTTACAGTTCGGTTTGTTTTTTCCTTAGTAAAAGCAGGTATTTTAACATATATTATGGAACAAGCTCTAAACTGAATTATTTACATGTATTAATTCATTATACAATCACTCTGAAAGATAATAGTGTAAGTTAGATCTAGGACTTGTAGTCTTATCTACCATTCTGTAAAGATACTGTTGGAAAAGAGAAGTTGGTCCTAAATTATTGGTTCACATATCTTGAGAATACTTCCTTTTTGATAAGATCCTCTGTTTCTTTTTTTAATGTATTCTTTCTTCTTTTGTTTTATTTTTTATGGGGCTTTTGGCTACTCTAATATTCCCCATCAGAGTCCCTGAAACTGGAGTTATGGATGGTTGTTAGCCACTATGTGGATGCTGGAAACTGAACCCAGGTCTTCTGCAAGAACAACCAATGTTCTTAACCACTGAGCCATGTCTCCAGCCCCATTCTTTTATTTTTTTTTTATGGGGTTTTGGGCTACTCTAACATTCCCCTCTCTGAAGAGGTAACCCTAAAATCTTTCAAGGATTAGATAAAAGCTCCCAAATACTTTTGACATTTTTGTCCTTTGGAACAGTGTATATTGCTGAGAGGACCAAGGACATTTTGGCTTTTAGCCCAGAAACTGGCTACTTTTCTTTGTTGTTGTTGTTTTTTTTCCCCTAACTGCCTAGCCAAATCTCCGATTCTTATCATACCATCCTCTGAAGAGGTTACCGAACTTGCTGATAGGGAATCAGGACACAGAATGCTCTGGCTTCTTCTATGCTGAACAGGAACTCAGGGTGAGGCAATTGGACTGCCCCTTCAGTGGGTCTATCTAAAAGACCCCCAAGTTGCATAACTCTTATGTGTAGGGGGAAAAGAAAGTACTTGAATCGTGAGTAGGAGATGTGAAGGAGAAGTAAAGGCAAGAGAAATTAGCATTACAAGTTCTAGACAGGGAGC
>NW_008352394.1:2278882-2282098 GCF_000622305.1 Nannospalax galili | reverse complement strand
GCTTTCAGATATTTTGATAGCTGTTGGAGTGGTTAAAATCAGTGTCAGTTCACTCTCAAAGCTTCTAGATGGGGGAGAAACTAATTTATCCATCACTTTAGAACAATAGCAGGTTGTCTCCCTTAGCTACAGGTGGGCACTACAGTATTGGAGACCAAGATTTGAAGTCTTGCATCTGAGCAGCACTTTCTGATTCAGAACAAAATCATCAATGAGAAATAATTGTCTAAATAACTTTTATATGGACTTAAGCCTAATGTCTGGGAAGTATAATCCCTTGAACTTTTAAAAAATATATGGATGACTTTACTCTTTAGTTATACTTTCCTTTTGGATGTTTAAGACCATACAATTGGCCCAAATAAATCAATTTATTTTTACACATAAGGTTGTTTGAGGATCTGTTCCTCATGGGTCACATAGACTTGGCAGGAGCTCCTGGCTCCTTTCATTTACCAGTTCCATCTATGTGAAAATAAGTCAAAGGTCCTACTCCACCATGCCTGGCTTCACTTGGAAGCATGGAGGAAATGATTCCACTGTGTGACTCTCCTCTTTGTGGACTAGACACTGTTTCAAGTCCATCTCGTTGGGTCTCCATGTCATCCCTGAACAAGAGGACATGTGACTCACCACAGTTACAGGACATTTTGAGAGATGTTCCATAGTCCCTTGGAACTTAGTCGACCTGGGAGGGCAAGGGACAAAAATTGTTCTTTAAGTCCCTCTGACCAGATTAGTATAGGTCTCAAAGTGTGGCTGTTAAACCAATAAAGTTAGTTCCACCATTTTGGTACTTTTAATTACCATGGGCTATGTAGATGAAGCTTGAACAAAAAACCAAATATTCTCAGATAAACGTTGACTAGATATATATTTTGTTCCTTAAACTAGTTGACTAAACTATGACCTTAGAAAATTTAAGATTATGTGTATATTATTTTTGTCTCGTCCTTTACGTATCATAACAAAGCTACACAGACCTTTATCACTTGCTTGGGCTTTTTCATTTTTTCTATTTTGGAAAATATCTCCACTCCCATATCCTTTTAACATCTTTTACTTTTCCCATTTTCTTTTATTTTCTTCTTTTAATAATTGTGAGACATAATAGCATCAACAAATAAATTTTCCATCTCTTGTGAGAGTTCTTTTCCTGGGGATACTAAGGGATGCTTATTGGCTTTTAAGGTTCTAGTGTCAAAGCAGTGTTTGATTAAAGTTTTACTGGGGAACCAATGAATTTACTGAGCTTATTTACAGAGATAACTGAGGGGTTGCTGAGGTGTGTGAATGATCTGAGGGTATGCACCCTGGAAAGCCTTTACCCAGTGTGGGTCATGCCTTCTCTTTATAGCCTTCCCCAGATTGCATACTTTAGCCTCCCCAAATTCAGGAGGCCATGTGTGATTAGGGCCAAATTACATACAGTTGGCCGGGAAGAATGGCAAGATGATGTGATAAGGGGCCAGTGACCCTGCTTGGCCCTCCTTTAATGAATGAGCACAACTGTCAATAAGCCCAGTTGTGACAATGTTTAGCAATCAGGCACAGTTGAAGTCATGATGATGGTAGTTATTTCATGCAGAAGAGATTACTGTACTTCATCATCTTATTAAAAGGACATGGAATTTAAAAGGATTTGGTGCTAAGATCCACAAATGAAGGAGAGCATGCATCATTTGTTTTTCTGAGTCTGTGTTACTTTACTTAGTATAACATTTTCTAGAGCCATCCGTTTACCTGCAAATTTCACTATTTCATCTTTCTTTACTGCTGAATAGAGCTCCAGTGTGTAAATATACCACATTTTTACCACTCGTCACTTGAGGGCATTTAGGTTGCTTCCATCACTTAGTTATAGTGAAAAGAGCAGCAACAAACATGGTTGTACAAGTGTCTCTACAATAGGATAACTCCTTTGGGTATATGCCAAGGAGTGGTATAACTGGGTCATATGCTAGGTTAATTTTTAGTTTTTTAAGAGTTCTCCACACTGTTTTCTATAGAGGCTGCGTGAGTTTGCAATCCCACCAGCAGTGAATGAGCATTCCCCTTTCTCCACATCCTCGCCAGCATTTGGTATCATTTGTTCTCTTGATCCTAGCCAGTCTGATTGGGGTAAGGTGATACCATAGGGTGGTTTCCATTTGCATTTCCCTAATTACTAACAGTGTTGAACACTTTTAAAGATGTTTCTTAGCCATTTTTATTTCTTCCTTTGAGAACACTCTGTTTAGATCTTTAGCCCATCTTTTAATTGGGTCATTTGGTTTCTCATTTCTTTGTTTTTTGAGTTCTTTATACATTCTGATGTTAAATCTCTGTCAGATATGTCACTGGTGAAGATTTTTCCCATTCTGTGGGTTTTCTTTTCACTTTTTTGATTGTTTCTTTTGCTGTACAGAAGCTTTTTAGTTTAATGAGGTCCCACTTGTTGATTGCTGGTCTTAATTCCTGAGCAACTTCTGTCCAATTTAGAAAATACTTTCCTACACCTATATTTTGTAAATTACTGCCAATATTTCCTTCTAATAGTTTCAGGGTTTCCAGTTTCACATTGAGATCTTTGATCCATTTGGAGTTGACTTTTGGGCAAGGTGAAAGATAAGGATCTAGTTTCATTCTTCTACAGGTGGAAATCCAGTTTTGCCAGCACCATTTGTTGAAGATGCTGTCTTTCCTCCATTGTGTGTTCTTGGCACCTTTGTCAAATATCAGGTGGCTGAAATTGCCTGTACTCAGGCTTGGGTCTTCAATGATGTTCCATTGATCTATGTGTCTGTGTTTGTGCAGTACCATGCTGTTTTTATGACTATAGGTCTGTCGTATACATTTGGATCTGGTAAAGTAATCCCCCCATTGTTGCTCTTTGTGCTCAGGGTTGCTTTGGCTATCCAGGGTCTTTTGTACTTCCATACGAATTTAAGGATGGTTTATTCTAATTCTGTGAAGTATGTCATGAGGATTTTGATTGGGATTGCACTGAATCTATATATTGCTTTTGGGAGAATGGTCATTTTCTCAATATTAATTCTTCTAATCGTAGCATGGGAGGTCCTTCCATTTCCTGACGTCTTCCTCAATCTCTTTGTTTAACAATTTAAAAATTTCATTATAGAGATATTTGGTGTCTTTGGTCAGATTTATTCCAAGATATTTTATTTTATTTTATTTTATTTTATTTTATTTTATTTTATTTTGCAGTTATTGTGA